>NC_088857.1:17682259-17985259 GCF_963853765.1 Magallana gigas | reverse complement strand
AATTAGAAAGTTTTAAGCTCAAATCGTGTGTAGGTCCCTTTGAAAAAACATTAAATAAATTCAATAACTCAATAATCCATCACAAGAAAGCATAATTTTCTCTGCCTATATATTGACATCAAAGAATTTCAAGATATTATTCAAAAGGCTCTTGACCCTTCGAGAGACTGATGGCTTTAATCTGCTTTAGAAATAACTGACTTTAAATGCACGATCGATTTTAATTGATATCTTTTTCACTCAATGTTTATTATTTCTAACATTGACGTTTTAATCAAGCACCACGTTTATGTCAAAAGTTACCCGGTCCAAAAAAAAAAAGTGAAAAGCAAGATATCTATGAGCCAAAGCTGACTATGTATACTTTTTAGAAACTATTGAAATGAAAATTAGAGAAGGATTTGTTAATATGGTGTGAGAGATATTGAACATGTAGAGTGCAAAAGTTTTACAATAAAGAGTCTAAAAGTATTTTAATCATATACATTCAACTTTCTGCGCGTGTTGAGAAGAAAATAAAGACGAAAGTTGCAGTCCTATACCGAGAAGACATATACATGAGCATTTATAGTTAATTTCCCATCAAAATAAAGAAAACGTTTACATCTTAAACAAAATATGTTTGCATTTTACTCCATATAGAACAGGAGCTCAAATACATGTACAAATACGAAGTGCGAATACTTGTGGGCTGTACTAAGTACGGTTCAAAAGTTAAAGCAAATAAAATATAAAAGTTTTCGATGAAAGAGAGACAGAGCAATCGTACAAAGCCCCAGTTCTTCGATTTTTAGGGGGAATGAATATTTTATGCAGATACAGATTAATGTTTGCATGCAATACGAACGTTTCATAAAATATAAGACAATTATGGAGTTCAAAGGTTTGCGTAGAAAAAAAAATAATTAAGTATTCTCGACAAAATTTTAAGGTCACCCGAGGTCACTCAGATGACCTTTTGCTATCGGTCTTGGTGCGTCGTTCGTTAACAATTATTTATTTTTAACTTCTTAAAACTGCAACAAGACTTATTGTTACCATTTTTTGATTACCGCATTTCTAGGATAAGAAAATTCTCAGTTGTTAAATTT
Organism: Magallana gigas; assembly: GCF_963853765.1. Lineage (NCBI taxonomy): Eukaryota > Metazoa > Mollusca > Bivalvia > Ostreida > Ostreidae > Magallana > Magallana gigas. The sequence goes on along the minus strand of NC_088857.1, from coordinate 17,984,168 downwards.
ATTGTCTTACCACCCCGAAGCCTCATAGGCTGGTCAAATATGCGGAAAATGCTAATTTTCAAAAAAATAAAAATATAAAAAAAATCTCGACTCCCACATGTGGGGGGGGGGGGACTAAATGCATGGTTATGATGTCAATAAAGCTCTCTTTCCAAATTCATGACCCCTCGGTCAGGGGGGCGGGGTTCAATCAGGCCCTAAGGTGAGGCCAATATGTCCATATAATAAAAATGTACTAATTTTAGAAAACGTCTCTACATCAACAGCAGGGATAGATAAACTAAATGCATGGTCATAATGTCTTAATTGTGATATCGATGACTCCTGGGTCAAAGGATATGCCACTGGGTAAGTCTAATATAGCCTCAGAGTGGAAATGTATGCAATCTTATTATTTCTTCTGTATTTTCACAGCACATGGAGGCAAATTGAATGCATTGTTATTATATCTATAGTGTTGTCTTCTTAATTTACTGCCAATTGGGTTTTTTTCGGGGTGACAAATGTGGTGATATAGTGAACATAAAAGACCTGCAGGTCTCCTTTTACCAAAAGATTTCAATGTTTGGCCCCTGGAGGTAATGTATAGATAATCTTAGATTCCTCATCCTACCCCTTTTTGGACTACTTTTATGAATTATCCAATAATAAAAGCGAGCATAATAGGCTAATTGTATTCAGCGCGCCCGCGCGTCCATCTCATCTCTTTTATTCCAAGTTAAAAACACTCAAATGACGTCAATTTTTCTTTATTTTAAAAAAAATATCGAGCCCGATAGTAATTACCTTGTCAAATAGTAAGAGCTTTCATATATCGCAGATTTACAGTATTCTTTAGTGACACAAACCAATGTCTTTGTATTTCATTTTAATTCATGATTTGGTCTGTTTTGCTGTAACATTGAGCGGTTAGAGCTTTGGCTTTTAGTTTTATTGGACATCACCTGATAATATTTTCTAATCTTTAATATGACATTGAACCTGGAGTCTAGTCTACTCTCGTAAGACCATTCTTGGTCATTAAATGCCATACAGGGTATCAGTGTTTTATAAACACAGACTGTGTGTATTCGTCTGAGCAATAATATCATAAGGTTTATGACAAAAAGACTTATCATGACATGTACAGACATTTTTTTATAACTTCAATTTCTCCCGCACCTATTCCCGATATATTATTTATCAAGTGAAAATGTGTTACCAATTTAAATAATAATACAAGGTACTACTATACATGTACATTTGAGCATAGGATAACCAAAAACAATTATGTCTCCCCCTCCAGCCTTGAACCCGTACCCTATTACATGATCAGTGAATACCTATCCGCGTGGTATTTAGTATTATATGAAAAACATGAAGTTTGATGACAAAAACGTAGAACTGTATTATACACATCAAACAAACAAAATTTACAGTATCAAAACAGTTTGTGTTTTTTCTCTCATTCATTTATCATCTCGATCTCCATACTCATATACTCAATGTTTCTTAAAGTTTTCTATTGAAAAAGACATCAAGTGCCTCATTTAAATCAAACTCATTGATATCAGGATTATTTATTACCGTCTTCCGTGGAAGACGGTATAAAGTGAAATATATATAGTGAAATATTTTCTCCGGGTTGTACACTTTCTCTCCTTTGTGATTGGTCGAAAATGCATGATGTGAAAATTCACATTCATTTCATAGGTTGAAATACTGTTCGGCGCAAGGGAGATAATTTTCTAATGATCTTTGGCCATACCGCATCAATTTTTTTTGACATTTTTCTATTTGAATAAACGATAATAAAAGAAAAGCAAATAATTTCAATTGATATTATAGAATATTGCTGTCAACTTGTTGGACCTGAAAATTAAAGGCTGAATTTCATTGAAAGCAATCTGTATTGCTTTTTCGTTTTCTTACTTTTTGTCCCCCGCCGCAACGCGGAACGGGGACATAGAAATGCCGGGCGTCCGTCCGTGTGTCCGTGCGTCCGTGATTCCGTCCGTCACACTTTTTTGTAAGCGCTCTCATGCCTACAAATTTTGACGGATTTTCATTTTTATACCAAATGTTTATACCACTATTACCTTGGTCAAGTTCGAAAATCAGCATTGGTTGATACTTTTTGTTGGAGTTGTGGGACTTTGTGACCTTGTAAGCGCTCTCATACTTTTTTGTAAGCGCTCTAATGCCTACACATTTTGACGGATTTTCATTAAATTTATACCAAATGTTTATACCACTATAACCTTGGTCAAGTTCGAAAATCAGCATTGGTTGATACTTTTTGTTGGAGTTATGGGACTTTGTGACCTTGTAAGCGCTCTCATGCCTACAAATTTTGACGGATTTTCATTAAATTTATACCAAATGTTTATACCACTAATACTTTGGTCAAGATCGAAAATCAGCATTGGTCGATACTTTTTGTTGGAGTTATGGGACTTTGACCACAATAATGACTCTGTTTTATCCAAAAATTGACCTTGTAAGCGCTCTCATGCCTACAAATTTTGACGGATTTATCACACTTTTTTGTAAGCGCTCTCATGCCTACAAATTTTGACGGATTTTCATTAAATTTATACCAACTGTTTATACCACTATTACCTTGGTCAAGTTCGAAAATCAGCATTGGTCGATACTTTTTGTTGGAGTTATGTGACTTTGTGACCTTCTAAGCGCTCTCATGCCTACAGATTTTCACTCATTATTTTTTTTTAAAATATGGTATTGCACACCAAAAGCACCAAACATAGATATGATTTTATTAAGCCACACAATGTTTATATTTTCAACCACTCAACACGTGGTTGAACACGAACGATAACTCTGTTCTAAATATCATCGTTTAATATAAAAAAAACCCCGCTAAATGGTGAAATAAGACATTCATCTTTAAAGTACGGAAGCGTATTAGTGCCACATATACACTTCACATTTTTTTATTTTCTACACTTTAAAGTGTAAATTTTACACTTTAAACTGTAAATTTTACACTTTAATCTGTAAAATTCACACTTTAATATGTAAAATTCACACTTTAAAGTATAAAATTCACACATTAATCTGTAAAACTCACACTTTAATCTGTAAATTTTACACTTTAATCTGTAAAATTCACACTTTAATCTGTAAATTTTACACTTTAATCTGTAAAATTTACACTTTAATCTGTACAATTCACACTTTAATCTATAAAATTCACACTTTAATCTGTAAATTTTACACTTTAATCTGTAAAATTCACACTTTAATCTGTAAAATTCACACTTTAAAGTGTAAAATTCACACTTTAATCTGTAAATTTCACACTTTAATCTGTAAATTTCACACTTTAATCTGTAAATTTTACACTTTAATCTGTAAAATTCATACTTTAAAGTGTAAATTTCACACTTTAATCTGTAAATTTCACACTTTAATCTGTAAAGTTTACACATCTATATGTAAAAATCACACATTAATCTGTAAAATACTATGCTAACACCACATGGCTGTTTTAATTAAATGTCCGACATTTCTTTGATCTTGCTTTAAAAATAAACATTGCAATCGAGAAATGAGTTCTCATTAACAGTATTCAATTTTTCAAAAACTGAAACAGTTATAATTAAATTCTCTTAGACAAAATGTATCCGTGTCAAATGGCCAAAAAATGTTCAACACTAAAGACTTTTTATAATGCAAGCCGTTTCCCTCGTCTCTTTCAATCAGATTAAAATTTTCATAAAACCTGAAAAAAAGTGATAATTTAATGGACTAAAAACTAATTTATCTGACGGCCAGCCGGCCACCACATAATTATATGGTGGCCGCAACATAAAATTAGAATTATCTGTAACAATCTTATGGGGTTTTGACTTTTTGTTCACTTTTATGCAAATACACAGTCTTCAAGCCTGCTAAATGTATACAAGGCTTTTACTAGTTTAAAGCATCAATTTTATTCAGTTGTATACGGTACAATTTTATTTAATCAAGCTTTTGTAGTACGTACACAACTCAGAATACTGAACGTACTTATGCTAAATCGAGGTTTAGACAGAATGATATATAATGTATATTCTTTGAATGATCAGTAATTCAACACCATTTGTTATTTTTTTTGTAAAATCATCATAAAAATGTGTGGAAAAAAGCCGAGGCATAAAACCACTTATATCTATTTGAAAAATCCACGGTTTTTTAAAAATATCACTGTGTAATGATGTCACTGTATTTAAGACAAAGTTTGAAATATTTTCTAATTAAAATATTTTAGTCCATAATGCTTCTATCAAACCATCGGAAATGATATATATACTCTCCAATGTATGTGTATATATGAGCCAATTTTACAGGATAGTGTGTAAATTTAACACTTTGAAGTGTAAAATTTACAGATTAAAGTGTAAAATTTACAGATTAAAGTGTGAATTTTACACTTTAAAGTATAAAAATTACAGATTAAAGTGTAACATTTACAGATTAACGTGTGAATTTTAAACATTAAAGTGTAAAATTTACAGATTAAAGTGTAAAATTTACAGATTAAAGTGTGAATTTTACAGATTAAAGTGTGAATTATACACTTTAAAGTGTGAATTTTACAGATTAAAGTGTAAAATTTACATATTAAAGTGTAAATTTACAGATAAAAGTGTGAATTTTACAATTTAAAGTGTAAATTTTACACTTAAACGTCTAAACTTTACAGATTAAAGTGTAAAATTTACAGATCAAAGTGTAAAATATACAGATTAAAGTGTGAATTTTACAGATTAAAGTGTAAAATTTACAGATTAAAGTGTAAAATTTACAGATTAAAGTGTAAATTTTACACTTTAAAGTGTGAATTTTATAGATTAAAGTGTGAATTTTACACTTTAAAGTGTAACTTTTACAGATAAAAATGTGAATTATACAGATTAAAGTGTCAAATTTATAGATTAAAGTGTAGATTTTACAGATTAAAGTGTACAATTTACACTTTAAAGTGTAGAAAATAAAAAAATGTGAAGTGTATATGTGGCACTAATATGCTTCCGTATATATGAGCCAATTTTACAGGATAGTGTGTAAATTTAGCACTTTTAAGTGTAAATTTTACAGATTAAAGTGTAATATTTACAAAGTGTAAATTTTACAGATTAAAGTGTGAATTTTACACTTTAAAGTGTGAATTTTACAGATGAAGGTATAAAATTTACAGATTAAAGTGTGAATTTTACAGATTAAAGTGTAAATTTTACAGATTAAAGTGTGAATTTTACAGATTAAAGTGTGAATTTTACAGATTAAAGTGTGAATTTTACACTTTAAAGCGTAAATTTTACACTTTAAAGTGTAACATTTACAGAATAAAGTGTAAAATTTACAGATTAAAGTGTTACTTTTACAAATTAAAGTGTGAATTTTACAGATAAAAGTGTGAAATTTACAGATTAAAGTGTGAATTTTACACTTTAAAGTGTAAAATTTACAGATTAATTGTAAAATTAATAGATTAAAGTGTTAATTTTACAGATTTAAGCGTGAATTTTACAGATTTAAGCGTGAATTTTACACTTTATAGTGTGAATTTTACACTTTAAAGTGTAAATTTTACAGATTAAAGTGTGAATTTTACAGATTAAAGTGTAAAATGTACAGATTAAAGTGTAAAATGTACAGATTAAAGTGTAAAATTTACAGATTAAAGTGTAAAATTTACACTTTAATGTGCAGAAAATAAAAAAATGTGAAGTGTATATGTGGCACTAATACGCTTCCGTATTAAAGAGTTTCATGTTTTAACATAAACCAAAGTAGGGTACGATATGAAAAACGACCAGTACTTACGTATTTTGAGAAAATTATCCGAACACTTATACTTCCGCTCGAAATTTCACAGGAACTGAACAAATCTCGGTGAAGTCTCGTGAACTTTCATTCGAGCACCTCTGGATTTATTACATACTTAGCAACGATAAAGAAAACATTCTGAACACATTCGCAGGGGTGAATTTTGACGGATTTTCATTAAATTTATACCAAATGTTTATACCACTAATACTTTGGTCAAGTTCTTTTAGATTGTAGTATTTTGGATATATTTGCGACAGGAAAAATAGAAAAAAATGGCTGGTGGTTAAAAAAAATGTTCCTCCCAACCTCCCCACACATTTAATTCTGGAACAGCCCTAAATGTTTAAAAATAATGCAATTTCATATACAGTATACTAGTATACTGCTTGACCGGCGGGGGACCCAGGAATTCTATTTTTGTTAAGATTTGAAATCTACGAAAATTGTTAAGTCGTACGTGAAGTACATGAGCCATCGATAAAGTTGTTTGCACCATGGATAGGCAAAACTAATATTAGTTAAACAAGATGCTAAATGCAGCGGTATAACTTTGATTTTATCAAAATAACACGAGTCTAAGACCCTTCCTAAGATCACTTTTACCCTACTTTAATAGTCGATATCAACTTACAAGCTCGAATACGCATTTCTTTAAAAGGCACATAATGACATAAACATGTTCCACACGCCATGGCATGTAGGTGACATTTATATAAAAAAGAATTGTTAGCTCACCTGAGCTGAAAGCTGATCACAGTTTGCCGTCGTCCGTCTGTCTGTCTGTCTGTCCGTCTGTAAACTTTTCACATTTTAAACTCTAAAACCGCTTATCCAATTTCAACCAAATTTGGCACAAAGCATCCTTATGGTAAGGCAAATATAAATTGCACAAATGAAAGACCTATCTTTATTCAAGGTGAGAAACCCTCGAAACTGTAGAAAAAGGGGGAGTGCATTTTTAAAAATGTTCTCAAGAACTACTGAGTCAAATTCAACGTAGTTTAGCATAAATTATCCTTATGGGAAGGAAAATATAAATTGCAAAAATTAAGGTCTTATTCTGTTTCAAATTTGAGTAATTTACGGAAATGGTAATAAGACAGAGAGAATAAGGGTCAATCAGTTTAACTTCGGGTTCGGTATTCCATATCTCAAAACCCTCTTTGAAACAAAGAAGCGGCCATTTTGAACGTATAAGAAATTGGTCAATTTGACAAAGATGAATTTGGTTGTTGTGGAACAGTTTGCATGCGAAAGGAATATTTGAAACGTGCAAGATACATTAATGCCGATTTTGTGAAGTAAATTGAGATCAAATATTCCAATGCATTGACATTTTCACCTTTGACGGTGGTTTTAGCTTGTTTTGATTTTCGTTTCGTTTTCATGAGTTACGGTTTGTAACTTAGGGAAACTATCGCCTGTATTTTGTAATTTTTACGTACCAATCAAATATAGACATCGGAAAGTAAGACAGCTGACTGTTACGTGCGGAAAATAAGATACATTAACAGGTACGGTACTTAAACAACTAAAATACAAATTCTAATGGTAATACGGTATGGTTTTTGCGTAATAGTTGATTACTGCAATGTGTTTTAGGCTAGTTGTAAGTATTTTCTCGTCTATTCAGTCTAAACGGAGATTAATTTTGCTGATGGAAATACTAAGTGTGTGTACATGTAGCAGAGACATAAATTATTGTTAGCTCACCTGAGGTGAAATATACAGAGAAATATCTTTAAAAATATTCTTCTCAAAAATCAATCGGCCAAAAAAGCTGTAACTTGTGTGGAAGCATCCTCAAGTAGTGTAGATTCAAGCTTGTCCAAACCATGATCCCCGGGGGTACAGTGGGGCCCCAATGGGGGATCAAATTTTTTGATACAAATGTATAGAGAAAAATCATTAAAATTTTCTTTTCAAATACCAGTTAGCCAAAAAGGCTGGAACTGTGGAAGCATCTTCAGGTAGTGTAGATTCATTTTTTTTTAAATCACGATCCCCGGGGGTAGGGTGGGGCCACAATGGGGGGTCGAAATTTTTACATAGGAATACATAGAGAAAAATCTTCTCAACAAAAACCAGTAGGCCAGAAAAGCTGTAACTTGTTTGGAAGCATCCTCAGGTAGTGTAGATTCAAATTTGTTCAAACCATGATCCCGGGGGTAGGGTGCAGCCACAATGGGTGGGTCGAATTTTACATAGGAATACATAGCGAAAAATCTTTTTAAAAATTTCTTTTCAAAAACCAATTGGCCAGAAAAGCTGTAACTTGTGTGGAAGCATCTTCAGGTAATGTTGATTTATTCTTGTTTTTTCAAACCATGATTTCAGCGGATAGGGTAGGGCCACCATGGGGGATCAAATTATGGTGGTGAGTGTAATTCGGTATTATCTCTACGTAATAGTTGATTAATGCTACATGTTCTATTAAGATGTTCAGCAATTTCAATCTAAACGGAGATTATTCTCGCTGCTAGAAATATATAACTAAAGTATATATAATTATGATGAAAAATAAATTGAGTTTATTCTTTGTTTTAGTGCAGTTTTCTCTTGTTTTAATTGTTTACAAATTCCTATAATTTTACTAACCTGAGAGTCAAGCGTCAAGCTTCGAGTTATAAGCAAGATACAGAGCTTTGCGCACAATGCTACTATATGTTTGTACACAAAGCTGAGGTCATCTTTTAGTTTGTTTATATTTTAAATGCAGCTATGCTGAATTGGAAATACCAAGTTTAAAATTCTTAAGTTGAATGTAATAAACTCATGTGAACAAAAGCATGACTCAAACCAAGCTATATATCTTGCTTATGATTCTACAATTGACACTGAAATTTTGGTTGATCAATAGAAATATCTTGCTAAAAGGATGATATGCTGTAATTACTTTCTGGTGCCCCTTCTTCAACAATGAATTGCATAAAATCTACACAAATTTTTGATAGTTTTTCGAACACAAGTAAATGAAAACAATGCCTTTTAAACAGTTCCATAGGCCTGACACATAATTATTATGAGGATAAAAGCATTATCGGTGTTCTTAACAAATTATTGCAATGGAAAATCATCTTTGTTTGTACACATTTGTTGTTTTTTAATAAAGATGAAAATATTGGATGGGCCTTGGTACAATAGAGCGACATGCCTGCCAATACATTAATTTGAATTATAGCTCTTTAACATATGTGACAACATTTTCAGTTCAGTTTATTTTCTTCAATCAAGTGAGTAAGGATATGAAAGGTCATACGAAATGAATTCATGCCTGGTAAATGACAATCGTCTATAATGGACAAGGCCAATTAAATTTTTCAATGTTTTTAATTTGAGGAATTGAGCGCAATCATTCTGGTGCATTGAGGTACACTTTTCTTCTTACACATATAGAATACAATAAGTAGCAAGTAGTGGAGTTTAGTTATTTATATTGCATATGATCTTATTTTCGGTAAAAATGGTATTCCATGAAGGTATATATATCAAAGATTAAGTACATGCAAAAATAAGTGAAAATTCGGATATTCATTTTTGGTTAATCTACCGAGGGGCCACGTGGCACAATATCCTTTGAACGCCCATATAAAGCCAGTGTTGCTCAGGTGAGCGATGTGGCCCATTGGGCCTCATGTTTTTGGTTACTAATTGCTGTTTAGGGTTTGCTCTAAATACGATGCATCGACTACCATCGTTGCATCCTCTCCCATCGTTGTTCACTACACATTCTGGCAGAGTGAAACATCGTGCCCGATGATAATAAGTCGTATAATCGATAATATACTTTACAAACAAAATCTGTTGCGCGAGCGCGTCGACGCGCCGAATACAATTAGCCGCATAATAAGTGTCTTGGATTAGGATTTAGACTCCAAACTTTAGCTTACGATGCATAAATGACACTCTCTGACAGACTATGGTACTCAGGTTACCATAAAGGCCTGTGTGCCTCTTGTTTCTAGAACAGAGAAGAATCTCTGTCTATGAAGAGAGTTATAAAGAAATCGTAAAAAGAAGCTTCCAGGCTACTAAAGTGGCTTTCTTTCTTTATTACAGTGCATTGAAAGTGCAAGCTACTTAAATCAACAAGAATGATATGACGACATTTCTCGCATTTGGTTCTTTTTATTTATTTAATCAAACCATGCGGATTTCAATATAAATTTTACTCTCCTCTTTTCTCCACAGGATCAATTACTTACACTGAGTTCTTGAATGGCTATATCGGAACCAATCAGTATGCCAATTTTGATGCTGCTAATGTTAATTTTGTGAAATGTAGTAAGCTATGCAATTCTGACCAATTCTGCAATGGATTCATATTTAACTCTGCAACTCGTCAGTGTCGACACGTTGATTCCAGCTCTGTTGTGCCATTCTCTGACGCTAAATTCTCATTCTATCGAAAGGACTGCCCATTAGGTAAACATCTACTATCACAGACCAAATCGCTGTTTCAAATTTATTCGCGGTAGCGTTAAATTTTCTTAAAGATTAATTTTGATTTATTGTTCTGTCTTTCAGGATGTACAACATACAGTGATATATCATTGAATGCAACTGGTACCTATTACGATGTGATTGAAAACGTAACAAGTAAAGGTTGTGAGTATCTTTGTAACAACGTGTCAGACTGTCGGGGATTTACAGGCGACGACGTACAGCAGACGTGTGCCTTGTCGTATTCTTCAAGAAATGCAAACTTAGACATTTGTTCAACCTGCTCCACCTACCTCAAACAATGCCCCATAGGTGATGAACAAGGCTAAAACCTTGTATCTTTTTGCACACGTTAATTTATTTTTGCTTTACGGATTATGTTTTTTCCAAAATAATACATAGTCTTTAAATGTAAGCATTCAACAAACGTTGCGATTGAAAACTATGTTGACCAAGTACAGCCATCTGCAAAGGTTCAACAGGTTGTTGAGTAAAACACATCCTACAGCATTTGTCATGCTAACATTATATTACACTACAAACTGTTATTCCTAACGCTGTCGCTTGGCTCTACTTCACCATACACGCTGTCACACATCATGCCAGCAAGGCAACACAACTTTACATAACGCATCGTCACGCTGTCACTTATTACGCACTCATGCTGTCACACATCACATCGTAAAACTAACGCAATTTTACCAACACGTCATGGCGATGTCGCTCACCACGCTGTTGCACTTACTAAACTCCAAAATCGTGCCATATCACTAACACACAACTGTCTGTCACAATGTCAAAATTTTTGATTTCATAATTTAGCACAAGTCCGTTAACACAAGTCCGTGTAATGCAAAGTTCTGTTAAGGCGACGTTGTGTTGTTTTAGATTTTGAAAACGCTTGCGTATGTTGCTACAGTTTGTTAAACCGCGACAGCGTGGGGTGCGACAGTGCGACGGGGTTTATTTGAACCCAACGCAGCGTATGAAGTCATGTGTTACTACAGCGCGTTTTGCGCCACAGATTTGTGTGATGTTGTGAATTCGCTCGACATGTTTTATTCAATCATCTTTTTTAAGTCTTTCCAGCAATTTGTGAATTATTCTGTCTTGAAACCACAGTAAACATCTATTTTGACAGTTTTGTGAAATGAGTGTTGTTCAGAGAAATGAAAGATAAGTTCCTTTAAATTTCTTTTGTCTCTAAAGCACTAAAGACTTCCTCTTTATCTGTTGATATAAGTGTAGAAAAAAATGACTTCCATTTTATCTGTTGATATACATGTAGAAAAAGACACAGTTCCGACGAAAAGATGCAGGGCAACTTCATTTTATGAAATGGGATCAAATTTCGAATCTTCCGCTACGTATAGGAGCTTCAAAAATTCGACACCAGCTACATGTTATACAGAGTGCATGAACGACGAGGAGTGTTGGGGATATGCATTTAATGCCCAGACTGCGACCTGTGATTTATCTATAAACATGTTCCCACAATATACTGATTGCAGCCACTGCACTTTCGTGGCCAGGGATTGTTCAAGTGAGTACATTTTCAGCCCACTATGCAAAATTGTGTAATAACCGATTTGATGTGAAGTAAATAAATTGCATACACTTTGTCTGATTGCAACTTTTGGGGTTTGTTTCTTTGGTAATATCTTTGATTTTTACATAGATTTTTGCACAAAAAAAGATGATTAGTTAATGGCAATTTAATTGAATTTTTTGAAAGGTGTTTGTGTTAAATCTTTACTGTAAGATTTTCAGGAGCTGGTAATAAGCTGTTGTTGTTATGTTTTTAAAACGGAAGTACTTTTATTTCTACTGGAAGAAAAAAAAAAATCTTTAAATCAATGAATTTTTTACTTAATTCTGACGATCAAATTCACCTAGGAACATACACACACACCTATATATAAATATGCTTGATTTCTTGTAGGTTCGGTCGACGGTTACAACGTTCAGTGTTCTTCAAACTTTACGGCATACGGATCTAACTTGACAGTCTCATCAACATTTTTCAGTAGCGGCAGCGCGACTTTTGAGAGTTGTCAGCAAATGTGCTCCGATAATACTTCGTGCATTTCGTTTTATCATCGCTCAGACACGTCAGAATGTCATCTGTCAAAATCCAGCGCCCGTATATCTGCCGATTGTTCGTCTTGCTCTTACTATATTAAACAATGTTGGCAAGGTACATGTACATGTATTTCACACTTTTTTATCCTATCAATTATGATCTCAAAATAAGTTAAACGAATGCCTACATATTTTTCACAGAAAAGAGTTTGACCAAAAGCATACAATCATGTACATGTAAATACTACTTGATTTTTTTTAAGGATGCAGTTTGATTTCCTATTCTACGACCGAATTCGGATATGTGACGTCATCCACCCTTTCCGATTTATCTGGTCAGGCGATGACCTATACACAATGTAAGGACATGTGTACCAGCGACCCTCTTTGCTATGGATTCAGTCACCAGGCAGATAACCAACACTGTATTCTGTCGGAATCCGGTCTCCATGCGTGGTCTCCATCTTGCAATACATGCTCGTTTTCGCAAAAGATATGTCTACCCGGTATGAACTTTTTTTGTATAATTATATATTTTTATCACATATTAAATGCCGTTATCGAAAACAGTATCCCTTGTGATTTTCATAAAATATAGTAGAATACAAATTCTATTCACATATAATGAATGTGTTGAAGTGCTAAATTCAAAATGGATAATTAAAAAGGGAGAAATGTAAATAATTATTTAAATATAAATTTTCTTTCACTCTTTCTAGAAACAACGACTGTTCCTTCCAACGAATCATGTTGTTCTTGCAAACTAAAGAGCAATCAGACAATGGATGACCTGATGGCACAACGAAAACAAGAGTTAACTGTTAACTCGGAAACTCTCTCGTCAACGATACGCAAGCAGACATGCGCCTCTGACTTCCGCGCAAGTTCCAACGTGATAGGCGCGTTTGGCGTGCTTGTGCTGATAGCTGTTATATCACTGATTGTTCTACCAGATTTATACACAGCCGTCAAATTCATTATTAGAAAAATTATTAAATTCAGGAAAAACCAAACACGTTTAACGCTGAACCAGTAGCTTATTTAATATTTTTTAGGTTCATATGTCTGTGTGTTAGCGGAGAGATATAATTACAGTATCATAAAATTAATTCACATTTGTATTTTGATATTGTTGATGTTCATTGCTTATCAATAAAAAAAATATTAATTTTAAAAACCTTGTAGTTGATTGTTGTTTCCTATTAGCTCTTTTTTATTTTCTAAACTTAGTAAAATGTCTTTAAAAAATTAAATTACATGTACATTGATTGCAAACATGTAGTGCCTAGGTAAATAAATCCAATTGTTATACTTTTCATGTTGGTAATTAGATTGATCAACGAACTCAAATGGGATCAAGGCTAAATACACATGTGTGAACTTATTCTTGGCCATTAGATTATTCAAGATGACCGTGCTAACTTATCTTATCATAATCACGTCCGAACTTCTAAGAAGACATTGTTTTGGTTTTTGTGTGTTATGATTATTTCCACCTTTTTTCATTTATCTTTAACATAAATATCAATTTTACTTTTGCCATTGTAGCACATCATATTTTTGATTATTTTTTTTCTCCTTCGTTATGACACTTAAACGCGACATCAGCGTTTTAAAGGGGAACTGAAGTTGGACCTTATTCAATTAAACGAAAGAAATAAAGCTCGAAAATGTTTGAAGAAATAGGTCGTTTCTAAATAGTTGGGGGTGGGTTGTTGTTTTTTTTTTTGTTTTTTTTTTTTTGTTGTTTTTTTTTTTGGTATAAATGAGAGATCAAGAGGAAGTATTGATCAATATTGAAAAAAATTAAGGTTTACATGCAGATGTGCAAATATAGCATAACCTCACACATGTAAATATTCAATTATAATTAGACAATGGGACAGCATGGTTTTTTTTTTTAAAAAGCTGTTCGAGATATGAAAACAAAGTCGACAGGCTAGATTCTATTTTAGTTTCATTGGAAATCTAAGAAAAGGTTCCAGTAGAAGTCGTCCTTTTAATGGTTTGTACTAAAATATTGATCAGAATTTCGTTGAAGATACTTGTAATGTATATCAGAACAAAAAAAATTCTTATTTGTGATTTTGAATAGAACATGATTAGTCGGGAATTTCTTTAAAAAAAAATCATTGAAATTTATGCAATAGATTTTATAAGTCAATATACCGGTAGTTTGGAGACTAATATTGATTCGTTATAGAGTCGAGTTCGAATGATAAACCAGCTACATGTGTATTAAGGGTTTTGAGCTACATGTGCACATGTATTTATGTTGATTTCTCACATATATAATCAAATGACTTCAGCAAATTTTATATTTTTTAATAACTTTTTTGAAAGTCTTATCTTCAACGATTTTGTCAACGATCGATGTTCCGGAGACGCGTTGTATTAAAGTTTCTAGCACCGGATTAAAACATCGACGAGTCTGAGGTTTCAACCTCGACGTTGTTCCCTTTGTTGAAATTAAATTAATCATTTCATTGCTGTTGTTTCTGTGATGTAACACTTTCTGTAACACCGAACCCGTCTTTTCTGTACGACGTGACATATAACGGAAAACAACTAAGTGCAGAAAAAGGCGTTTTTCTTTAAAAAAAAAATAATAAATTACGCAACACTGAAAAGGAAAAAAAAATAATTGACAGTCAAGGTGAAATTAATCGTTCGTCTAGCATTTTTTCTGGACATGTTTGATTGTTATTATTTAGAGGTATTGTACATTGTACGTGTGGCAAAGGGAGCACGATTTGCGTTGCCATTCGACAGATAACGGCGTGAGTACGACGGTTCCATAGCAGAGCATTCCTTTCTGAAAATATGCCCAGGTTTTGGATGTTTTACGCGCTCGCTTTAGTCTGTGAGTACACGTAACCTAGCTTTCTAGCAAATACTTTCTTTATTTGAAATTTTCTGTTTTATGTATTTTTTCTTACTTTTGTCCTTTCAATCTTTGATTATGATGAACAAAATTTATTAATAATCACCTTTATCTCTTATCAGGTGTGGTAAAATGTTTTGCCGTAAATGCCTCATGTAATCATTGTCTTGAGGATTCTGATTGTTCCGACTTTTGCGAAAATAAGTATGAACAACCCAAATGTGCGGACCAGGGTTATTACGGATCGAATTTTCGATGTTGTGTCTGCAAAGGTGAGCAGCAATCATACTATTTTAGCGTTAGAATTTCGAGTCTTTTTCTATTCATACATTTTTGTGACGTTTTTGTTTCTCTTTCGGTGATATTTTTGTTTTTCTTTTATTGCCTTTACATATTGAAGCTAAACAATTTTAAAAAAGTTAAGTTAATGCAATAAAAAGCAAAAGTGTGGGTCAAAAATGTTGGTCATTGAAAACCTCTCTCAACCTCTCTCTCTCTCTCTCTCTCTCTCTCTCTCTCTCTCTCTCTCTCTCTCTTTATGATCTTAAAATTATTTTTCTTATCCTCTTTTTTTCGTCGCTGGGTTGTAGCCGTGGGTGGGGTCAATGGGGGCGGGGGGTGATAAGTTGATCTATTATTTAAAGAATACGCGACATATTTCATTTTACGTATATTCTCTGAAATCTCAAATTATACTGACATACATTTGATTCAACTATTCTCGGGTAAGTTCATTAAAACCAAAAATCGTAATTCTTGATAAGGCCTTTTAAAAGATCTAGAAAAATATACGAGTTTTGGTCTTATTTATTGTATTTTGAAAATCCATTTACAGGCTTAGCGAAACGGCACAGACCAGACCCGTGTACTTCAAACCACGATTGTGCGACACACCACTGCCACAGTAGTCACGAGGTACCCTACTGTGACCATGCACACAATCATTGCGAATGTGCACGTAAGAACTTTTTATGTATATGCATCATACTTTTCATTTGAGAAAATAAGATTATTTATGATTATTTTAAACCGTTAACTTTTAAACCTAACTATTTCAGATTTCAAATTCAAAACAATTATATCTAGAGTTTTTTTTTTATCTGACGGTAAGGAAAATCTAAAAAATATCTTTTGGGGATTTATCAAAATATAAACCAGACACACGGGAGCTCTCGATAGAATTTATTTTGTTGGAAATGCATGTACCTTCTATAATGCATATTTTAGCATTTACAAAAAGGAATTTATCCTGTGTCGTTACGATTTCGATTTTATTTACAATGATCATTTTAATCGCCAAAAGGTCGCTTAAAATTAATGTACAAACGTCAAAGTATCTCTGTTACTAGGCAAACGTGAAACCACCGTTCGCTCTAATGCGTCTCCTTTTTGTTTTGTTTTTTTCGGTTCGTTTCTTTTTTTATTTTGAAAGGGTCAATTCTGATAATTTCACTGGTTTTGGTTTTCTTTACATTATTTGTAGACATTTTTCAATTCCAAAACTTCTGACTGTATTTCTTTTCAATGCATTGTTCTAATTTCCTTTGCACACTCAAAAACCTACTGGTTTATTTAGTTTATTGGTTTTTTCTTCAGACTGTTTGTCAGATCATGATTGTCGAAGTACCCAGTGCCATGCAGGGGAGGTTCCATTCTGTAGAAGTCATACCTGCGAATGCCACAGACATGGTAGGGATGTTTCTATGATATCTTGAACAGTTTCATGAGATACAACTCAATGTTAGAATAATCGTTGTTAACAATTCCACATGAAGAATGCTGTGTGACTTATTCTATTAATAAATACGAAGCTGGGTGTCTAATCGTTGTTATTACGTAATATAAGAGTATTTATCTCAAATGTGATACATTTATTGCATGGTAATAGTGAAGAAGATATGAAGATTTTTCCTTCCAGGGAAAATCATATTTTCCGAGCCCAACGCCCGAGGGAAATGTGATTTTCCTGGGGGAATAAATCCTTATACATGTATCCCCATCACCAATTCACTATCATGCAATAAATTGTTTATTATACCAAATCGATCACAGGTGAATTTTTTAGACTACATCAGGTTCGCATCGTTTTTTTACTTTAACTCTCATAAAGCAAAAACGTTGTGAATGTTTACTGATTTCTTTCTATGTTAGTTTTCTGATATAGAAAATATTCAAAATGTTGAATATAACTCAATAAAACTAATATACTTTTGTCTATTGATCATTTGAATCATATTGTATCCTCATTCTTGAGACTTTTCATACGCTTTTAATGAAAATTCACGTGGCTTCCAAAGGGGAGGGGTGTAATGACGATGACAGAGCCATAAGGAAGTTTTATTGCCCTGATTCGCGATCACCCAAAGCCAATCAAATATTTGTGTTATATAGAATTAATATACTAGTACTGAGGTATACCAATAATTTTTCCTGATCTCTATAACTCGTTTTATGTTGCTAGTTATATATTGATGATGGGGGTGGGTGATTTAATTAAATGCACTGCTAGATGCTTATTTTGATGCATAATTAAATAAATATGACCAAAAAATATTCATAAACGTTTCTGCATTGAACTTAATGCTCCTTGCAAAATTATGACTGCATAATGCTTCTATTCTGGCTCATACAGGCAGATAGCTAACCACGTACAATAAAAGTCACACGAATTCATACTATTATTATAATGTGTGGAAAACACTATTGGGATCTCATTCAAATGAAAAAGAAATTGATTAACAGCCATGTACATGTATATCTAACTGTTTTGGAAAATGCTGATATCAGAGGCCTTTTTTATTCTAATTGGTTTTGTTTTTTTATTTTAGCTTCACAATGTGTTTTCTAAAATAAAAAAAATAGGAAAAACTCTTTGTTATATGTATGGTGTCATTTGGGGACGGGTGGACTCTTATTAACTAAGTCAGATTTCTTATGCAATGCATTAATTATAATTACAAAAAAGCTGTCACCCCCATCTTCCCCACACCAACCCCCGCAGAGAATTATACCTATGAGTTTTGAGGGATATTGCGGTTGTTGTTATCTGTTTTGCTTTGGGTTTTATTTGTAGTCTATGGTAATTGGCAGCCGTGGTCTACCTGGTCTAGCTGCTCGAGCACCTGTGGGCATGGTACGATGACAAGAACACGTCACTGTGACACGGAACCGACCCACCCGTGTCAGGGTCAGTCTTCAGAGGAATATACCTGTAACAATGCTCCATGTGGTGAGTCAAACTGTTGTGCATCTTTCGTTAGCTCTACCTCAAGTCCCATGGGATTGAATTATGTTTTTTAAAATCATACATAGTAAAGGAAAATTTAATGTGTATTCTGAATTTTTTTTTCTCACATTTATTTTGAATCAAATCTTTGTGTGTAATATGAAAGGTTTTTTTTTGCGCCCAAACAGTCTATTATATTTTAAAAGATATACATGTACATATATATATAAAGTCAGACACCAAACGTCAAAAAAAGTGCATGTTGTTGATAATGGTCATAAATCTGTGTTTCAAACTTAGTAAAATTATTGATATCAATGTTTACTTCTATATATATGTGTGTGTGTAGACTGAAATGAAAGATAAGACACACAACGCTTTAGAACTTCCAGTTATATGATGATTATTCTAATCTTATGAAACGTGTTAATTTGTCTAAAAAGTTGATACTAAACGGAATAGTTGTTATGCGACTCAGATAATAATGTGCTAAAATCTGAAAAAATACTGTCCGATATTTTATTCTTCAAAAAAGTTGAGTTGACGTCATACATGTAACATGAACTTTTGACCGAAACCTTCATTAAGGGTATTGGAATCATCATGAAATGACGTCATATTGATGAGATAAAAAGACATTTTTTTTTTAAATAAATGTGTGTCCCAAATAGCCTAATTCGTATGACACAGGATCTTTTTGTAGTAGGCTGACATATTTTGATCAGTTGTATCATGTAAAAATATTTAATCAAAATTACTAAAATTGGTGAATTTTTACAATCGTAACTTTAAATATGTAGATGTTCAAAATCATGTTGGGTTAAAATAATCATAGAAATATTATTGTTATTATCATATCAATGGTAATAAATAAATCATTGAAGATAATTTACACTGCTCCCTGATCCTCCTTAAACACATATATATGTTCTGTAATATCAGAATTGTTCAATTAAACTAGAATAGGAAAAACACATGTCTTTGGTAATAAAATTAATATTAATTTTTTTAAACTAATTTATTTAAATATGATAGTTTTATTTTATCTGGTGCATATTGGACGATATTGAAACTTTTGGTTATACGTTTATTGGTTTGTTTTATTAGCTGTATGGTCCAACTGGAGTGCCTGGAGCTCGTGTAGCCTCACGTGCGGGACAGGCACGCAGTCTAGAACACGCACCTGTTCCGGGTCCCACCCTTGTTCTGGAGACCCAACTGAAACGAGGTCTTGCAAAGACAGTGTTTGTAGTGGTACTTTAAATTTGATTTTTTTCCACCGCCCAATTTAATTGTACCATTCTTTTATTTAATTTAAAAAATCCAATAAATACATATATCTTTGGGGTTTTTTATGGGCCTTCCGGATTGGGGTAATTTTGCTTCATTCAAATTCATTCATGTAGTTTCCGTGACATAAAAGTTTAAAAAAAATAATGAGTTTGTCATTTTACCTAATTGCCAAAATCATAGAAAAGAATTTAAAGGAGCATGGTCACGATTTTGGTCAATTTGGTCGATTTTTCTGTTTTTATTATTTACAATGCTTTAAAAATGCATTTCTTATTATCAACTTAAATTTTGGTGCCAGTCGATGAGTTTTAAGCAAGATACAGGGCATAAAATTCTTCGTCATGTAAACAAGGCTCGTGCCCTGTTTTTGTTTACATAGGTTCAATATACCAGTAAAAAAAAAATTTCAAGCGGATTTGTCTATCTTCTTATTCATTTTAAGCATAAATAAACAGTTCCTAACGGTTAACACATTCAGTTGAGGTCTAAAACTGGAATTTTCACTTCAACATTCAAAATGTAAACAAAAGCTTTGTTTACATAGCGAAGAATTATAAACTCTGTAACTCGCTTATAACTCAACAAATGGCACTCAAATTTTGGTTGCCTATTAAAAATGCCTCACTGAAGCATTGTACACATTAAAATCGAAAAAAATATATTTTTTGACCAAAATCGTGATCATGCCCCTTGAAGGAACTTAGATGTGAAACAAAACAAAAAACAAACTGAAGAAAACGACACATTTCTTTAGCTAAAACCGTAAATAATATCAAAACATTTGAGTTATTATCTCATAAAATTGTTGAATACTATTTGCACATGACAAGTGCCAATGATTTGTAGCTGTGGACGGCGGCTGGACTAATTGGAGTGATTGGGGCTCCTGCAGCACCACGTGTGGATATGGACAAAAGAGGCGATTTCGAAGTTGTTCCAATCCTTCCCCTGAATATGGAGGTCTTGACTGCTCCGGGGAGAGCACTGAACTCATGAATTGTCTTGGTGGAAACTGCACTGGTACTGAAGCATGTCTATTTGAATCTTTATTTTGTTTTATTTTTTATTTGACCCCGGAGAGCATAAATTAAGGTACATGTATACGGAACCGCTCAATATTAGAACATACTTCCTTTCGGAAATCATTTACTATAATATCAATTATCATATTTCAAAATAAACATCGTAGACCAATTAATACATTAGTCTTAGAATTAAACATCAGCTACTGACCTTCGAGTCATGTGTATATATGATACCTTTAGAGGAATTTTATGAATATTTTGATTAAATAAGGGACATGTATAATTTGAAAATTCTATAACTCTGACATTTTTTTTTTCTTAAATGATGTACTTTTATCCGGCTCATTAATCAACACTCTCAAATGACACAAACTACCTTATTATCTTTGATATATTTTAACATTTGAGTTGTGACCTAATCTCCCTAGCTGATGGCGACTGGTCCAAATGGATGTCTTGGAGCACGTGCTCCAATACTTGTGGAACAGGATGGAAGATCCGATCCCGTGAATGTAACAACCCTCCACCATTTCTGGGAGGACAAACTTGCAATGGGCTTGGCTACGCTGTTGATTCTTGTACAGTTTCTGCATGTGCCGGTGAGCATACTCTTTTTTATTGTTGAAAAAATAAAAAAATATCTCTCTCTCTCTTCTCTCTCTCTCTCTCTCTCTCTCTCTCTCTCTCTCTCTCTCTCTCTCTCTCTCTCTCTATGATTTCGGTTTTTGTAGTAAAAAGCTTCTGTTGTACATCGCTGTAGGTTTAATGGCAGTCGGTCAAACTAAATCGTTAGTTGTACATACGATTACGGGCGCTATAGAACGGTATTTTATATACAAGATACGCAGATCTAGCACTGAAGCGTTGATGTTATGTTTTGTGGTATTACATTTTCCGCATTGAAAAATACTGTTACGTCAGATTACGTTAGTTAAAAGGAACACTTCCTGTGTGATACACTGAGAACTATCTCATTAATTATCAATTAGTAAAGTTCACCAGAATTCACCGAATTTTGGTCTAAACTTAACTTCCTATTTTCATTGAAACATTATGTTAAATGATTTTTGTCTGTTGATTTTTCCAATGACTGACAATGTTGTCTGCCTAGCATTATGCAACAGCAAGATCTAAGAAACAGATTCACTTTTATAGAGTCATTTTAAAGAAGACCGACACAATTAAGCGGAAAAGATGCATTACATAAGCGAATATTTTGCAAAACCGCAACTCAAACATTAATTTGATTAAATAATGCAACATCAAAATCATCTAAAAATGCAGAATCAAAATCTCCAAAAATGAACCGTTAACCTTTGCCCGACAAAGGTCAACAAAAGTACATAAGTATTTGTGTGCATATTTGAAGCCCTGACCAATGTTTGCGCACTCATATTACCAGCACAAATGTGGCATGAAATCAATGCTATGCTAATTTAAAAAAGAATAATGATTGCTTTGGTGCTCAGACCTCAAAATGAAAAAGACACTACAGCTATTTTTTTCATCTCGGTTATTTTTTTTAATTTTTAAAACACATTTCAGTACAAGAAGAAAAGTTCTGTATACTGAAAGATTGAATCTTTTTACTGCAATAATAAGCTCGTGAGTGCGTGTTCAAGATGTTCCGAAATTCATTATTTACATCATATCGACTTGATTTTACTGAGATCACGTGATTTTGAATGACAGTTGCTGTCAATGGAATATTTGTGATTATAGTTTTATTGAAATAAAAAGATAGTGAAATATTATTTTTTACATAGAATCATGCACGTGAGGGATACTAGTACTAGCAAAGCGTTTTAACTCTTAATGTAAAGAAATTTCTACACTTGTTGCTCGTAGGACCCCAGAGCGTTATTTTAAATGAGGCGCCTGATGAAGAAGGGAAATGGAAATGCCTGGCATATCTGAATTTTAAATTCTCTTACTACTTATAGAAAATGAGGTTTTGATGACACAGGGAAATTAATTATGGTTTTTTTATCTCTCACAATATGTACATTTCGCACTTGTGATCTGTCTCTTTACTTTCGTTCATTTTTTAGCCAAATCTGCTATAATTCGTGGTCTTTCATCCTCACGCTGAAATGTTTACAGTCGATGCGCATGCCGTATTGAACTAAATGCTGGACTAGCAATAGTTATTTATAGGCATATATATAGTTATATAAATTGAGAATTTTAAAGACTTTACAATGCGTACTTTTTGCAAAGTTCACACTCAACTTTTCAAGAAAATGCATTTAAGTTACGGGAAAACATTGCATGGTATTTGCGCAAAATTAGCTGTAGTGTCTCTTTAATGAATACACTTTCTGATTTTAAGAACGAAAATAAAACTCCTTATTTAGTTATAAAATTGCGTGCAAAATAATAAACTTTTCTTATTTTGTGAATACACATTGTTATTGACCCACCTTGAGCCCTGCCTGCATTTAATCAATAATTTGATGAATGGTGACCATATCTTTTAATGTTAAATCAAATATACAAAACAGTAATTCGAACACGCGTTTAGCGACTATCATATTAACGTACTCTCATTACTTTGATGATTAGTCGATGGCGGCTGGGCGGATTGGATGGGCTGGTCCACCTGTTCTGAGTCAACCGTAAACGGTATGCAATTTAGGTATCGATCCTGCACCAATCCCGGGCCTTCTCATGGCGGAATGAACTGCAATGGATCATCCATGGAAATGACAAACTGTAGCCATCCTCCAGGTTAGCTTAAGGGATTTTGTAAATTGCGATTATGCAAGGAAAAGGACAAAATTGACAACTAATTTAGTACTCCAACAAAACTCCATTTATATTGTTTTTTATTGTTGATTCTATCCTACGCTACATCGCACTTTCAAAAATACGCACTTTGAATTTTTTTAAAGTGCATTAATTTTGAGACAAATTGCAAATCAAAGCAGCTTAAAAATTGAGTAATCTTATAAGTTAAAGTTGTAACTTAATTTTCACACTAAAAAAAAAACTCGTGACAATCATCAAAGTAGGACTTAAAGAGCACTGCTAAGAAACTGCCCGTTCTTTCTTTCTTTCTTTTTTTCAAATCATTGGGCAATGCCAGAACTGAAAATGATCGATGCAAAATTATTTTCAAATATCATAAATTTTATGTGCTTATGAACAAACATGGTGAGATAAATTAAAACTTGCTTTAATGCTTGTGTGTTTAAGCTGATATTGTTTTGGAGTTTGTACAAACTTATTCTATTTTTATATTAATGAAATGAATTATTTGGTTTGAATTCGAGAAGACGGTTTATGTTTAGACAACTCCATGTATAATTTTTTTAACAAAGCATGTGAGAAACCATTGTTTGGCCAACATATTATTTTTTTAATATCACTATTCATTAACAGCAAAGCTTAATATCCTCTTTTCCGTTCTGTTACGTTTACTGCAGTTTGCTGAATAAAATATGTTTGGAAAGGAAATATGAGAGACAGGAGACCTTCTTCCGGTCATCAATTGAGTTATGAACTGTTGGTTTAATGCACTTGAAAAAAATTTCAAAGTGTGTTGACAAAATGCTCTACATGTAATGGCTATTCATGCATTAAAAAGATTTTTGTAAATGTTGTCATTTATTCCTTTCATTCTTTGCTGATGCTTATTTTCAATCTGAAGTAACATTGTATTTGGTATAAATTTTGACTTGAGATTTAAGATATAATTTGAAAATTCATCAATTAAGATATTGTCCTGATAATGCTTCCAATTTGCAATCGATCATGATCATTTCTTCATTCTGTTTTAATACATAATCATAACTTACATATAATCCTCTTTCTTTTTTAAAAAAAAAATGCAAATCGTTTTGAACTAATCTAAAATAATGGCCTGTCTAAAATATTGTGGTATAAGCAAGAATTATTTTGGTGTGTTTACCAAAAACAAAAAACAAAACTAAGAACTTCCACTACCATGTTTAAGGCTTGGAATTTCCTGCCACCTGTTAAAAACTAAATTGAGAACAGAACAAAGACATGGTTTTAAATGTTTTTGTGAATTACACATCTTTGAAAAATAACAGCAATTGATGGTAGCTGGGGCCACTGGAGTTCTTGGGACACCTGTAGTGCCACGTGTGGGCCCGGAGTGCAGATTCGAACACGAAATTGTACACACCCAGCACCGCAAAACGGCGGACTCCCATGCCCCGGAAGTGGGATTGAATCTAAAAACTGCAGTGCAACCAGTGTTTGCATTGGTATGTTGTTAAATACATCTTTTTAAGTTCCGTAAAAGTTTAATAGGAATCCCTCGTTTTCTGAGGGACCATTTATATTTGAATGAACAATAGAAAGTATTCATTAAAGCGTCAAACTGTTGGTCTGCAGTTCGAAACTGGCTGGAATATTTTTTGCAATCAATCACTTACGGTATTATAGCTACAAATGGAAGAACAAATCAGATTGTCATAGTGCGTTAGTGAATTGCATCAGAAAACCAATACAGATAACAATTAATGCAAACCAAAAAGGAGCTTCGCTAAAAAGTTGACACTGAAAATTTCAAAATGAAAATTATATTCTGAAAATAAAACACTTCTCCCCTAATTGGTTTTCCAAAGTTCCATGCTACATTGAACTAAAATTTGAGTCACATTTTGAAATTTTAAAAAGAATATGAATTTATAAGGTAAAAAGGCCGATTTTCTCCTGTAGCTTTATCCTTTTTGGTCATCTACATCTGTATGTAAGCATGTAACATCTTTTAAAACATTAAGCAATTTCATTTTGATTGCGTAAGTTTTCCATTTGGTTTTAACTTTCTTTAACTGATAAAATAGAAGTTAACTGCAAATTCAAATTGCTTTTTAAAAAGCATTTTTTAATTCTTATTAAAGTTGGTTTGATTCTTTGAATTTAAATTCGGTGTCATCAAAGTGGTTTTGTTGTTCAGGTTTTCCAAAGGTAATAGTATGTTAAAGATATGATTCTGGAAAATTCTCAAAATCTAATTTGTATAATTACAAAATCACATATTGAATGAAATCGTACGAGAACTGTTATGAATTGTAGCGCATTAGTTGAATATGACGCGAAAACTTAAACATGTTACGTAATATACAATGTAAATACTGGTTACTACTTTTCACTTTCTCATGTTAAAATATAAATGTAGATAATGAAAACTACGCTGTATATTATTCACAGCCTTGAAAAGAGGGACGAAGATTGATGAATATTTTTTTTTTCAAATTAATTTTTGAAGTTGACGGCGGATGGTCGAACTGGAATGCGTGGTCGCCTTGTTCAAGCCCCACCGGAGATGGCTGGAGAATCCGCGCGCGCACGTGCAGCAACCCGTCTCCATTGAATGGTGGACACGACTGCGTTGGATTGTCATTTAACTCTGTGGCGTGCTCATTGACACCTACATTTGGTTTGTTTCCATATTCTTATTTATCTTTGATATCATCTGATATTTCATGACCTTTATGTATTATGGTATTAAAGTTAAACACGTGTATTATATCCATTTGATGTGGTTGGAAAATTTTATTTTGTATGGAGGGAATGGGGTGGTTTTTTGTGGTTGTAATATTTAATTTATTTTCATCTTTATTTCATAATCTTTACTACTTTAGAGGATGGGGGTTGGAGCTCTTGGGAAGAATGGTCATCCTGCAGTGTATCGTGTGGGGTCGGAGTGCATAGTCGGTCACGTAGCTGTACGAACCCAGCGCCACTTGGCGGCGGAAAAGACTGCTCTGGAAACAACATAGAATCAAGTACTTGTGATGCAGGCATCTGTGCAGGTAAGTGTGCGGTTGCGTTTTTAAGAAACTTATTTTGGTGTTTTTTTCTATACATGTAGTTAATATGTTGACTTGTAGCCGAAATGGTTTTCTTCAAAACATTTGATAACTCTTTATATTAGTTTGTTCACAATTTTATAAAATCAAAATCCTTTTAGAAATACTAAAATTAATTTATTATATATAAATGCCCTAATTTTTTAATAAAAATACATGTAATTTCTGAATCATCAAAGACAGCAATGAATTGATACAGATTGCATTATCATATCTTAGATTTCGTATTTGCTTGGGCAGTATTGTGCAGTGTAAAGTATTTCAGTGGACGGTGGTTGGAATCTATGGACAGCATGGACTCCCTGTAGCGTCACGTGTGGATCCGGGGAACAAACACGTCATAGAAAATGTTCAAATCCGGAACCGGTATTTGGAGGGAAGCCGTGTTCAGGAGAATCCACTGAATCCAAAAATTGTCATCTTCGATTTTGTAGTGGTATGTTTTTATACGCTTTGTTTTATTTACTACATGTTTGCATGACCAAGAAACAGGAATATAGACCAAGAAACAGGAATATATTGTTTAAACTGATATATCTATGCACTCTTTTTTTTTTAAATTATGATTACGGGCCGCCGGAAGGCGGTCCGTTATTTGATATACATTTAAATATTGTTACTGCGTTTCTGCGGGATAGTTCTTTTTTAATAGAATTAATATTATGCTTATTTTTATGAATTAAAAGTAAATTTGCATGTAGAAATATGTTTTATGCCTTTTAAAAAATATCACATATTTTTTGTTTTACTCGTAAATGAAAAATATGTCATACTAAGTAGATTGTCGTGTTTAGCGCGTTTTTATCGAGATTATAATCTATTCGGAAAATTTCGGACTTCTTCATTCTTTACAAAACAATGCATCGGCATCGGTAAGCGGGACATACTAAAGACCTGAAATACCAAAGACCTGAATGTAATTAAATTTTATATAAATGATATATTTGAATTTCTATGTGGCGTGTCCAATAAAATGTCTTTGTGTGTGTATTTATTATATTTCCATGTAAAATGTGGTAGAAAATATCATGAAATGACTTCCATTTCAATTATTTACGCAAAAATATGACAGAAATGAAAATTTTAATTGACTGGAAATTTTGAACTAATCCATTTCTATTTTATCATGCGGTCCCTTGAAATCATATGAACTAGTGCATTAAGTTTTTATGCAATACAATGCAACAAAAACATGGTTTGAAATACATAATCTCCAAGAGAAAAATTATGAGTTGAACTTTACATTAGAGTAATGTACAAATCAATGTGTTCTCCATTACTTCATATTATAGCAATGGTCATACAATTACCGTTAGAAATGCTTACAGTAACGAACTCGATTCTTTATGATAATAGTAAAATATTAAACTTCAAAACAAGTTGCTTAAAGTATATTCAAATTTACCATTAAAACTAGTACAACCAACTATTATTTTCTTCTTTTTGGTGTGTTTTTATGTAAACAACCAATGATTCATACAACAATTATGTTTTTGAGGCCCATTTGACGCTTGCGTCAATATGATTTCTTGTTATTTCTTTATAATATGATTTCTTCTATATCGGTAAGCGAGCCCGCTTCCACTTTTTTAATTCTCTGCATGTACATATATAATGTTAACTATATAAACAGGTTTGGGAGGTGTTTGTGAAATGTATAAAATTGAAACTACATTTGGCTTCAACTTGTTCTCTCAATAAAGTGGATGGCGCTTGGTCCAGCTGGTTGTGGTCCTCGTGTTCAAGCACGTGTGGATCAGGCTGGAGGATTAAAGGACGCACCTGCACAAACCCTGCACCCCTGAACGGAGGAAAACCTTGCAGTGGTCACAACCATTTTCAAGAGTCGTGCTCTCTACAACCATGTCCAGGTCAGATCATTCAACGTAATTCATATTTAGGGAGTTATAGGAAGCCTTAATAATAACGTAATTTCTATCTATTAAAATAACACTATAGTTGGGATACATAAATATAATTTGGAAGGATCATTAATTTCTAACTACATGTAGAATAAAGCATATGTTACTGAGTTAAAAATTGTTAGTTTTGAGTTCGAAACCTATAGGGACTTCAACGATTATTATCTTTCTAAGAATTTTTTAAATTGCATATGATCAATTACTAGTATGCAGTTTGAAAATTTTAAAGCAATGCACGTGATTATTTTTTGAGTATGATGTACTTTCAGGAATAGATATTATTCGTACAAGCCCTAAACTGTCCATTCCGTAAGATATTGTACAGTCCGCAGCGCGTTGGTATAGAGGACAGTACATGAACAATATATTTTTCTCACATAATCACCGGTGTGAGATGGGTTTGTCCGGTGTGAGACAGCAGTGTAATATTTTTCTGGTTACACTGTGTATTACTACGCCGCTTTAAAATGTAAACAAACGTCTGCTGTAGGGATAAGCAAAATAATGGATTTAGATTATCCATTAGGTGATTGTTGTGCTTAATTAATTACAATTTATTGTATTTTTTTTTTTATAAAACTATGCTATCATTTTTGTAAAGCACGCGGAGGGATAATTCAAAACCGAGAGTAATCTTTTGAACGTCATAACATAAAGTTGTCAGACATCGCTTATTTAACGTTAAATAATGCGAGAAAAGTAATCATTCATTATATAAACGTGTGGGATAGTGAAATTACCTCGGGTCCAAGATTCACGGTCAAGGATTCGGCAAATCGTCCTGGCCTAGACCGTGAATCGTGTCCCCTCGGTGGAATTTCACTATTTCACACTCGTAAT
Organism: Magallana gigas; assembly: GCF_963853765.1. NCBI lineage: Eukaryota > Metazoa > Mollusca > Bivalvia > Ostreida > Ostreidae > Magallana > Magallana gigas. Next base: position 17,954,787 of record NC_088857.1, on the reverse strand, counting down.
AATGAATGATTCTATTAATCTGACATAATGGTCAGTTAGAGGTTTAAATCTTACTTAGAACATTTTAATTGGCTTTCCATTGCTTAGGAGAAGTTTTTACGATTGTCCTGCAGTTTCGTTTCATTTACCATTTTGCGTATGTAACTAAACTAAATATTGAATAAAAGAACACTTGTCAATTGCAAGACCATGACACATGTTTAGATAAACCATAATTTAATATGTTTGTATTGTTCCTATTAGTCCATATTACGTCATGAAACAAAAAAACGCGCATAGGTGAGTATGGAAACCCCCGCAGATTCGTTAATTATGTACAAACAACGGGAAAGGGTGGCGTTTTTGTAGGGTTAAAATGTTATAGAGGCTGGTTGTTCAACAATTTAACCATCAGATCTTTGTAAAATTTTAAAGCAATATAAGCTTTAGAATTTCATTTTACTGCAAAAACCTGCTAGTATGATAAGTCTGCATGTAACTGAAAATTTCATGAACATAAGATTTAAAAAAAAAATCAGAAATTTTTGTCAGAAGAAACAGTTTACTTCTACGGAATTTATAGCAGATCAATTTTTGAAAAGGACGACAATAATTCAATTTTTCTCCAATTTAGGTTTCTTTAACGACATTTTCCACAAAATATGGCTAACAGAAATTAAAAAAACCATGATATTTTTTGACATTTTATTAGAAAATAATATTTTTGGAAGAAAAAAAAATTTCAACACGAAAATTGCAGCTCACATTGCTTGAAGATTGATTTAGTAAGCTTTTTATGTATTTAGTAAAAAAAAAAAAATAACAACAACAAATCAATAGATTTTACCTTTTAAATTTGAATTTTGCTATATTTTTATATATAGCTCTTCTTATAAATAAGATAAACACAGTCTAAAAATGGTCTCGACCATCGAGTCCTCTTAATGTATGAATTTATGAATGTTTGATTTAATTTAGAAACCTTTTCTGACTCAATTTCATGCAAAAGGACGACGTTTATATGGTTTTAAAATAGGTGAAATAGGTCGATTTTGTAGAACTTTTCTTCTTGTTTGGATCTGTAAATTTCAAATCTCGTGAATATTTTACGTCATTTGCCCATGAAAGCCGATAAACTCCCGGAAAATTGAAGACAAATTTGTAATTGTGTTTTTCTTTGCTACTGTTTGTCTGTTAGTCTGTGTTTATCCCAATTATCAGCAGCAGTTAAGTATGTCACTTGTAGAAGTCCAATAAGTATTGAACAGCTGCAAGTAAAGAAATTATTGAACGGGTGCAGGACAGTTAGAGATTTTTTGGACTCGGTTTAACTAAAGATGACGTCACCATTTTAAATGTTTTAATCCACAACAATACCCCACAGTGTTTAATATAATTATATCACTTAAGCCTATTTTGTCAAAAGTTGGAAGCGATAAATATTATAAAAGTTAAATGATAATTAACAAATTTCAACAGTGGATGGAGGATGGACGGACTGGCACGTGGTAAGCGGGTGTAGTGTGACTTGTGGAAGTGGACTACAGAAGCGTACGCGAACTTGCACTAATCCACCACCGGCTTTTGGCGGGAAATCGTGTTCCGGAAACGACACGGACCATATACCATGCATGCCAAAACATTGCAGCGGTGTGTATTGATAATTTATTTTTACGATCTCTTAGGATTTCTCAATTTGCTTTTCAATTTTGTAAATATTCTAGAAAATAATTAAGAAGGGTACTGTATAAAAATAATCTACAATTGCAGGCAAATAGCATTGTTTTTGAAAGGGGGGGGGGGGGCAGGGAACTCATCTAAAAAATATTGACAAGCAAAAAAAAAATAATTAAGGGACTATCCTAAGTTGGGAGGGGGGAAGGGGGGGGGGGGCTGGCGTAGTATAACATAATTTCCTTATTTTCATGCCAATGTTTTACATACTCCCAAAAAGCGGGGGGGGGGGGGCAACACCATGATAATTCAATTTTTTATATGTAAATGTAAGAAAATTAGTTGCTGCGAGAAAAATGGGGGGGAGGGGCGGGGGGGGGGGGGGGGGGCAGGCCCTCTTGATGCTTCGTGCCTGAATTGAGAAAGTAAAGTCATTTGAGGTATGCGTTTGTTGATATGTACTGTAGTTTACTACTGATTGTTTAAAAAACTTTACTTTGACATGACCATTGTGAAAGTTTATTGTATAAAAATATTGTAAAGCTGATTTGAAAAAAAAGCTTTAAAAAATCTATAAATGATACAGTTAATATAACATAAACTATTTATATACATGAAATATATTAATTTAAATATAGTTTACTTCTTGACTTAAAAATATTTCTCTTGAATCTTAAAAAGGCATGGTCACGATTTTTGTCAAAAATTATTTTTCCAATTTTGATATTCACTTTGCTTAAAAAACGCATTCTTAGTAGGCAACCGAAATTTGAGTGCCATTTGTTGAGTTTTAAGCGAGTTGCAGAGCTTGAAAATCTTCGCTATGTAAACAAAGCTTTTGTTTACCTTTTGAACGTTGAAGTGAAAATTTCAGTTTTAAACCTTAATCGAATGTGTTTAACGTTAGGAACTGTTTATCTATGCTTAAGATAAATAAAAAGATAGACAAATCAGCCGTAAAAAGATTTTTAACTGGTATATTGAACCTATGTAAACAGAAACAGGGCACGAGCCTTGTTTACACAACAAAGAATTGCAAGCCCTGTATCTTGCTAATAACTCTACGAATGACTTTCAAATTTTATTTGAGCATTATAAATGCATTTTTGAAGCATTGTAAATAATAAAAACATAAAAATAGAATTTAACCAAAATCGTGACCATGCCCCCTTTAAAGATTGATCGCGATTTTTAATACTGTAGATCATCCCCGAGGTAAGTTTTGGTGAGCAGTAAAGCTTGTTTGATGCAGGCTTGAACTCTCGAGCAGAAAAACCCCGCTTGTTTTTGCTTACATTTGGTGTTTTATCAATACACATGTTATAATTTGGTGAAATAATCGACATATTAATCTATAAAATTAAGGAATTAACAAGGCCGAGTTTAATCATTTCTATCTTAATTATTTTGATGAAATTTCTTGCATGTGAATTTACTTCTATATCAATTTTTCAAGGATCAAACAATTTATTTACCACCCCAATTTTCTCGGGAGTCGTCTCGAAAATGAACACTTTTCACTATGAGACCCTTTTGGATTTTGTATTAAAAAGCACTTAATTTTCACGTTTTTTTCCATACTTTTGCATTTCTTTCCTAATGATATCTTTTTCATTTAAATATATGAAAACATTTGTAAAAAGTCACCAAGCAGTGTATTTTACATGTACGTAAATGTTTATCTTGCGGTTTGGTCAAGGGATAATATCAAAGTTGATTTTTTTCTCAATAAATTCTCAATATGTCTCTCTTAATACTCGATCTGTCAATCGTTCCTTATTTTTGAAATCCATCGCCAACTCAAATAAATGAATTTATCATAATTTTTGTCGCTTTATACATATTTTAAAACACTTGGAAAGAAGACGCGTACGGAAGCGAATTAGTGCCACATATGCACTACACATTTTTTTAAATCTGTAAAATTCACACTTAAATCTTTAAATTTTACACTTTAATCTGTAAATTTTCACTTTAATCTGTAAACACTTTAAGGTGTGAATTTTACAGATTAATCTGTGCATTTTACATTTTAAAGTATGAATTTTACAGATTAAAGTGTAAAAAATTACAGATTTAAGTGTAAAATTTACAGATTAACGTGTGAATTTTACATTTTTAAATGTAAAATTGTACAGATTAAAGTGTAAAATTGTACAGAATAAAGTGTAAAATTGTACAGATTAAAGTGTAAATTTTACACTTAAAAGTATAAAATTTACAGATTAAAGTGTGAATTATTCAGATTAAAGTGTAAAATTTACAGATTAAAGTGTAAAGTTTACATGTTAAAGTATTAAATTTACATGTTAAAGTGTGGGAAATAAAAATAATGTGAAATGCATATGTGGTACTAATACGCTTCCGTACTACATTTTAAATAAAAACACAATTAAAAAAATATAGCTTTGCACCTAAGGCAGCATGAAAATAAGAAGATGCGCAAAGTCATGCGCACTCAAATTGTACTTGGCCTCGTTAAAAGCATTTTAAAATGTGCTTCCGTTCAATGTAACCAGCTCATGATAAGCAGGATGGGCATTCAGGCTTTGCCGCTGTTTCTAATCTGTGACCTGATAGAAATGATTAAAGATCAAGATGATAATGCATCATTGCTTGCATGGCTTCCTATGTTCACGGAGCATAATGGAGATACCCGAGGACTGCCGATTGCTTCATCGCTGATAAACTGAATCTTGTTTGCAATATATATATATATATATATATATATATATATATATATATATATATATATATATATATATATAAACAATCTTTTTTATGATACAGTTGATGGGGAATGGTCCAACTGGAAGTCATGGTCGACTTGTTCAAACACCTGTGGTGAGGGATATATGATGCGGGTACGCTCGTGCAATAACCCATCCCCCGCATACGGTGGAAAGGAATGTCCTGACACATCGTATACTCTTCAGCCATGCAATCTTAGACACTGTTCGGGTAAGATTAAAACATTCGGATTTTTTTTTATATAAGCCGAAGGGAATATATCATCATGCAAGCTACTTATACTCAAAAAATTAAATTCCAACGAAGAGTTAAAAGGGATGGTGGAGTCATTACAATTCGTGGTTGCCTAATTTTGAAGCATTTCGAGAATATCCCTCACCCACGAATTTATATTCTTAATAAATTCTGAAAACATTCTTTATTACCTCATTTATATAAAAACCCGATTTATAAAGTCCACATAAGTACACACACATCAAGAAAAAAAGGCTATCTGGTAAATTGTAAATTTTGAATTTTCACAATGGGTAAAAATCTTCTATGCATGTATGAAAATTCGCGTATTTACACGTAAAATCTTTAATACTTTGGATTATACTGACAACTGCCATATTGTAAGTCTTATTCCTGTCATGAATGTTGTCTTTATACCTATAACAAGTTCATTGAAAAAATACAATAGGACAGAGCGCCGACTTCTATGATCGATTTTAAACGAGAACATAATATCTTTTAAACAATTTTTCATCAGTGGATGGTGAGTGGAACGCGTGGACCGGATGGAGCGCGTGCAGTGTGACGTGTGGAAGTGGGAGGGAAACTCGCACCCGCCACTGTAACAATCCTGCACCTGAATATGGCGGGAAAATGTGTCCCGGAAATACCACCGAATCCAAATCTTGTTATCCCGCCTATTGTAGTGGTATGGGCAATTTCACATTTCCTCATCATTCTCCAAGATTTTTTTTTATTTACGTCCATACCTCCACTTACTAAAACATTATGTTGTATACATCGTCATGAAAGAAGGAATTAAATTTCTTTGATCAGTTGATGGTGGGTGGAGCGTATGGCAGACGTGGGGCCGTTGCAGTGTGACTTGTGGGAACGGAGTACGGAATCGAGCCCGCTCTTGTAATAACCCTGTACCCCAATATGGAGGGAACCAGTGTACCGGGGATGCCACGGAGATTCATTTTTGTCATGAAAGATCTTGTCCCGGTGTGTTTTACTTTGACATTACAAGGTCTTGTTTCTGCCATGTGACATATTTGTTAAATACAAACGTTAAGGTAGTCACTGATTGATCGTCTTGAATGTATCACTGAACGAAATGTTAAGGAATGCTATCTTTAAATAAGTCTTGAAACCCTTGAAATTACGAATTAGTTAAGATCTCGCATATGATTTGCATTATTTGCATATCAAATTCAGTAAGTTATAACCTTTTGAGATTGCTAACTAGTTTATATCTCGCTGTATTTTTGCTGGTTGATGTTTCATGAAGTTGACGGTGCGTGGTCCATTTGGTCGGGTTGGGGGTCGTGCTCTCGCACTTGTGGAGATGGGACGAGGATCCGCTCTCGTTCATGCACCAATCCGGCCCCTCTGCATGGGGGACACTATTGCTATGGACATTACCAGGAATCTATGCCTTGTTATTTGATGTCTTGTCCCGGTGAGTTCCATACTATATTACCAATATTATTGGCAATTCAGAAAAGATACATTTTTCTCTATTAATTTTGAAAACTGATTTGGAGCGAGAGTTTTTTTTAAACTGTTTTTTTTTTAAACTACTGTAGCAGAGTATAAAGAATATTTTTAAAAGCTCTTATATCCTAGAAAACATTAAAAAAAAAAAGACACGTTGAGGAATGAATTCGGTAATCTGTTTTTGTAAATGTTATTTAAGTGGATGGGCATTGGGCAAATTGGATGGCTTGGACATCTTGCTCAAGCACATGCGGATACGGTGTAAAAACAAGAGCACACACGTGCACAAACCCAGCTCCCTCACATGGCGGGAAGGACTGTGCAGGATCGTCGTACGAGTCCCACCCTTGTCAAATGACGGCCTGTTCGGGTCAGTACTAATATTATAAAGCACAATCACTCTTTGGGACTCGAGTCTTGATATTAATAATTTATTCACTTTTATAATTCGTCTTCATACATATCGCAAAGATCGTTTAGTGTTGATAAACTCTACTCAACTGCCGTTTTCTGCGCATGTTGTAAATTTTGAATTCACCGGATGACAGTAAATACAATATGTAATATTTTCCTGTTCTTTTGTAAGTCTTGTATTTCCTGTCATCGGGTAAATTCAAAACATAATATTTTCTCCTGTTAGTTTATAATGTCTTTTTTAATATAATTTTGATTGATTATTATAATAAATACAATTGCATGGGCACATGATATAACTCATGTAAGTTATCTCATACATGTGGTGTGTACTGCCCTTGTGATAAACCATAGCTTTATCAACGGGTGATGCTTATCGAATAAATGTACTTCCGGTCAGAAATGTTATGACCCAGCCGTTTCATTGTTCGAAGATATTTCACATCATTATTTCTTCTTCTAAATATTATTTAAAAAGGATTTTGATAAAGACGTTATTCAAAGTAAAGAAAAACGCATCGTAATGTAGTTATACATAAATCTACAAATGATGATAGCAATCGACAACAATCCTCATGACGCGATGAAAACAGAACGTGGTGTTTCTATTCTAAAAAGATATTTTAAAATGAGAAAATTAAAAAAAAAATGTAGGTCTTTTAAGCGATACTACAATTATCACAGACATATTCATCGTCGAAACGACGTGCTAAACTGTATTGCACAAGGTCTTAATAACCGCATTGAACAATGTTGAAAAAAGGCTAGAAAATCAATTATTGTCGTTTGGGGGGCTATCTCAAAATTAAAAATTGCACTGGATACAATGTACATGTATGTAAGTAAAACATCAGCAGGCATGTTCACGAAACTTTCCTAAGTTATGCCCTAAGTGTGTTCCTAAGATATGACTTAGGAAAAAAGTTAGGAACATCCTAAGATCAACTTATGACACGTCTTAAGATGTAGCTCGACGGTTACTTAGGAACATCTTAAGTTAGGATATCGTAACCTTCTACAACCATTCTTATTTTTTAACATTTATCCATTCAGATCGAATTTGAGAGACTTGTGTAGGGATGAATCATTAAACATTTCGACAGAGAAAATTGTACGTCTAGGTAGTTAGCATAATAGGCCTAAACCCAGTAATTTTAATGTATACATTTTAAAAATTTTACATTTACCTAAATATGTATCAGTGACCAACAACAATTTAGTTTGTAGTTTCTTTAAATGACCAACCCCCCCCCCCCCCCCAAAAAAAAAAAAAAATTAAAATTAAAAATATCACACGCCCCAAAAAATTCAAATAACTGTTCTTTTAAAAAAAAGAAAATATGTATCAGGACAGAATTGGCTTACAAGCAGATAATTATGTAAACAATACGTGTGTATTGTCATTTGATAATTAACATTTGAGAATCGTGTCATTCAAGTATATGTAATACATAAACACGCGATTTTCTTATAATTTGAAACGTTACATGAGGAAACACGTGTACTCGTACAAACACAACCAATTTCCCTTTAAGCTGCAATATATAGAATACACGAACATGATAAATAAGAAGTTGTAATATATTTCGAAAATATATAAATTCAGTTCATAAAACAGCTGTAAAACATTACAAGTTTTTTAAAGATTATTTTTTTCAGAATAAAGTGATAAAAATTAGGAATGATAACGCATGGCCTATATAACCCGATGTAAATTTACTTTTTAGCAAAGTACACATTCAAATCATTGTTATAAACAACTAGAGACGAGCTCGTTGCAAGCAACGATTAGGTCTTCCGTCGTAGCTGCGTCATACTTGTGACGTAATACAAAAATTGATACCTGACCATGGTGCAATATTAGATGTGTAAACACTGTGTAAAAGAAACAAAGTACATGTATATAAGCAAATACAGATCTTTCAAAGTTGTCTGAAGTTTGATTCGCCGCATGTTGTTTTTTTGCATGTGCATTTTATTTTGAGAAACTTATCTAATCATCATAATTGACTCAATATACACAGAATATGGACGACGATTATAATCACACAGTGGGTATGCCCGGTATGAACGTAAAAAGACCAAACATTTTACTCGCATTTTTAATCGAAAGCAAGGGCCAATGAATCTTTTAGAATGTATGCGGAGATCCTCGAAATTTTACAGGGGGTTCTGAAGAATAATTTTGTTTTTTGAGGGGGGGGGGGGGGGGGGAAGGGGCATGCGCGGATAAGAAAAAATTTCCTGGGGTGGGGGTTGAGTGTCTGACGGTTATTTGAGTTTGCCTGGGGATGTCCGAGGCATATTTTTGTAATTTTATATTGTACATGTAATGGAAAGAAATTTTGCGGGGGTTAGGGTTGGGTCTGGAACCCTCACCCTACTCTTCTAGATTCGCGCATGGGGAACCGATGCCGGTAATTTAACGGTAATTTTAACCCTTTTTATTTAATTAACCATTTTCAAAATTATCGGAATTCCAATATTACCTTTAAACGCAGTTAAAACTTAAAATACGAACCATTTAGTCTCGGTGAGTATTCGGCCAACATGCGTCCGCGTACGTAAGAAATGGCAACATTCAAGAAATTTGGATGGACGATCTGGGTCCTAGGTCGTCCATCCGATTCTTTTTCAGACTAAGAGCTACAGAACTGCACTTAGAGAATGTCAAACTGATTATGTCAATTTATTTTGTCTCAAAGAATCAGTTTTTTTCAACAATAAAGATTTACCTTAAAAACAAACGGAATCGGGCACAATTTTCAATGTTAGCATTTTACAATTTAAAGGTCTAATAAAATTTTGAATGAAGTTTCAAGATACTACTCTTCGTTGTTTTATACGAAATATTGCATGGAAAAAAGATTTACATCGCATATATATTATAGAACTAATTATTTCTCTTTTTTATTTACATCAAAATAAATCCAAGAAAAAATCTAAATATTTTTTTTCCTTTATATGTGTTAATGAAAACGTTGGTCAGCAAGGGCCGGTTCTATGTCGTGCAAGCACCTACTTAATAGATTGTTACACGGATCTACCACGATGACAAATATCGAAAAGGCAATATTGTGGGTGAAGGATGAAAGTGTAGTTTGTTTTTTAGGTTTATTTTTGATAATTATATTTATCTGGATCAATTTCCGTTATGAAGTCAAGCATATATTTTCATATTATTATTGACTTAAAACATGTTGGAAAAAAGAAATATTGTATCAAGCAGTTAGTTATTATGCGCAGATCATGCATTCCTCTATGGTTTTCACAATTGCATGTATCAGTTACTACACGTTTTTGCTTACGGAGAAATAAATTTCCAAAGAGATGATATAGTTATCAGTTAAGTTCCAGATTGTCTTCTGCACATGCAAGCACGTGTGTAATCCTGATTTAAAAATAGGTATAATGGCCGGGGGGGGGGGGGTCATCGCAACAAAATTGTGTATTAGCGTACTAGAGTGTACATTGTTAATTAATGATTGATGTTGAATTGTTATTAACAAACAAAATCATAAATTTATAATAACATACACTAAAATGCCAGGGAGTTCTGCTGGACGCGATTTCATTTGTCTTCAATTAATAGGGTGTAAGGATGCCCGCCTACTTAATACATATGCTCACGCGTCAACCGATTAAAAATGACTGTATTTTGGATTTATAAATCGTTCTAAAACATTCGATCTGATATTTCGTTGTTAACAATTCAAAACTTTGAACGATTAAATTTGTTTTTATACCTACCCCGACCCTCACGGAAAAATCCATTCAGATCAATGGAAATTTCATTTACAAGACTCCGCGCCAGAATCAGAATGTCTCATTCATTAATTTTTTCCTAGTTAAAGTGGACGAGTCCAAAATAGGAATAGAATAGGAATAGGAATACCATGTGAACATATGTCGTGAATGCAGTTTACTTTGCGTCTATTTTTTTTATTTTGAGAGTCCTTTTTATCATGTTTATCATGGCTTGAACATGACGGAAGGCCCTTGAATGTTGTTATCTTTATGCAGGCACGTAGCATCCTTTTTGAAAGTGGGGGGGGGGGGGGGGCAGACTCATCCAAAAAATCTTGACAAGCAAAAAAAGAAAAAAAAAAAAAAAAAAAGACTTTCCCAAAATCTTCAAAATCCTAATCCGGAAAAATTAGTTGCTGTGAGAAAAAGTGTGGTGGGGGGGGGGGGGCACCCACAAGCTTGAATTAATAATTGCCTGACGATGCATCTTTAATGTGTCAACATTTATATTCATAATTGATGAAAACGTTATATGGGATGTAATAAGCAACAATGAGCAAGATTGTTCAATTAAAAAGGCTTTTCACATTGCACGTGTGTAATCCTGATTTAAAAATAGATTGCCATATTTGAAAGGTCAAAAAAAAAAGAGGGAGGTGTCATCGCAACAAGATAATACACATTGTCTAAGTAGTACAATGTAAGTAATTGTTGGTGTTTGATTATCATCATTAACAAAGACTCATCAGTTTGGATTAATTAAAACAAATATAAATTCATATAATTGGAATATTTACTGGAGGGGCTACGTACAAGTAATTCGCCGAAGTGGGGTACGTGTGACCCGATTTTCGATCAATTGGGCGATTTCATTCATCTGGAAAAGGGTTTCACTCGCGTGTACAAATGTAAATGTACATCAAACAATTGCTAGTCAATTAAGTGTGTATGTTAATTGGATAGATTTCTTCTAAAACATTCAATCCAAAGTATAATATATGTAGTTATTAGTTGACACCCTCCCAATGGATCTATGCCGATGGATCTATCTGAGATTTCAGCTGTTGCGTGAATGGTAAAGAAAGACTTCGCGCCATAATACGTCTCATTCATAATTTTGGCTCGCCGATTAGTGGGCGAGTCCAAGTAAGGCAAGAGCACATGATGTGTAGATGGTCTTACCCACTCTATTTTCTTAACTGGTCATATAATAAATAGAGATATCATGGATCTTTCACTTTTGTCGGAGCATGTAATAAATGGAACCAAAAAATAAAGTAATTCTAATTGAATTAAATTGAAGTTAAAATGTAAATACCCCCTCCCACCTACGGATTAGGATTTTCAAAATTCCCCATTTTTTAAATTCCTTGTCACGATTTTTTTTTGATAAAGCTGCCCACCTACCCCCCCCCCCCCCCTCCCCCCCCCCCCCCACACACACTTTCAAATAACGATGCTACATGTACGTGTTTGAATATCCTTTCCTATATGGTTAGAAATAACAAAATGTCTTTGATTTTGCATCTAATATATAACAAATTCAATTTTCAATTTGGCTGTTTGAGATTATTCGATACATGTACATTCCTAAAATGATTTAAAATAATGAAATGATTTAATTTCCAGTGATATACAGGTACATGCACTCGATCGAAGAAAAAGATTGAAATTGCTTCTAAACTCTGCACGTTCATTTTAATAATTTATGATCCGCAGCGAAAATTAAATTTAATTTCTTATAAGATTGATACATGCATGCTTCCATTGAATAAATTTGGGTAGTCAGGCAAGCTTTTTGGAAAGCTATTGCTTGTATAATATTAAGGTCAGACGCGACCTTCATGTATCTTCCATTTTTCCTATCTCCACAATGTGAATTAAGATTTCCACTTTGTTATTTCATAATTAAATTTTTAGGTAATATGATTTTTTTGGTTTGGATATAAAGTGTTCAAATTAAAATATATAGTATTACTTAACTTATAAGCATTCAAATGCATTTTGCGTGCTATTTTAAGGGAATTTCGAAATATTCTAGCTCCAAAACGAGCCTGGTAATGTACTCTAAATTTTTTGGAATTAACAGGTTTAAATGTTAATAAATAAGGAATGAAATATCAAGGAAAATTATATAAAATTGAGGAACGTCTCGTCTGTCCTTAATTAAAATAATATAAATAGACATCATAAATCCCATATCAAACGACATATAACCACTTGAATCTGCACGTCTTTTAATGAATTTATGAACAGCGGGAAATTCTAAGGTAATGTTAGCTGCAAATCTGTACAGCCCTTGTATGAACAATTTCGGATGGTACTCAATTTTTCAGACGGAGAGCTACATATATGCAGCTAAGGTAACTAATAATGCTTCCGATGAAATACTTTGTTTAGTAATGCAAGGTTTTAAGAGAGCAATACTTATTTGTTTAAAAAATAACACCCTAATACTTCGCATTTTATTCGCTGTTTGTAGAACAAGCAGAACCAGTATCAGTTCGATCCCTACCATATGTACATTGTTCGAATTTAATAGTCCTTGCATTGCATTGCTTTGCATGTACAAAATATCTTTTAAAAAATCAACACCGAAAGTGTTTATCTATATGGCTATTAATCTATATGTACATAGCGTACACATGTGATTCAAAATACCCCAAACGGAAAAATTCACTTATTGAGTCTACATTTTATAGAACTTGCAAAAAATACATTGCGGGTCTGAATGTTTGTTAATGTGTCAATCTATCAATATACAGTTTGTTAATTTTTTTCGATTGCTGAGGCTACATCGTTTTTGATGAACATTGAACAACATTTTTTCCATGCCATTATTTCCACGGAAGATAGCGAGTACAATTATAAAGCACAATTTATTTAATTATCTCTTTAATATTGTGTACTAGTATGTAATAAATAATTTATAAATTGCTGCCGAAGGTTGTTTGGTATTTTCGTTTGTAGATGCATTGCAAGTAAAAAACGTGAAACGCGGGGCAAGTCATAATTAATATCCCTAATAACCGTTACTTAAAAATAGCGGCTTTGGATTCAAATATTATCGTATACGAATATTAAGTTCACTTTTTAATATGGAACGCCTCAACTGCCTTATGTAGATAATCTTCATAATATGATGATACTTCAACATTACATACTGATACTTTAACATTACATGATGGTACTTTAACATTACGTGCTGATATTTCAACATTACATGCTGATACTTTAACATTACATGATGGTACTTTAACATTACATGCTGATACTTCAACATTACATGCTGATACTTTAACATTACATGATGGTACTTTAACATTACATGCTGATACTTCAACATTACATGCTGATACTTTAACATTACATGCTGGTACTTCATTATATGATGGTACTTCACTATGCGGTAGTTCTAAAAATAGGGTTAGGGAAGCGTCGCCTAGGGAACGAAATACGCTAAAACTCAGAACACGTGGATGCCTGTAAAGTTTTTAACACTGGGCTGTTTTCTCTGTTTCAGAGATTGATCAGATTGGACTAAGGTCCACTAAAACTTGTTAAGATCGAGATACTCAACAAATGCTACTATTTGATTTAGTGTTGTCTTTTAAATGGGTCATTTTAAATTTTAAAGAATGGCTGCATTGTGAGTTCATTGGGGCTCAGCGCATAAAAATCAGGGGGTACCAAAAGTCCTTCAGGGAATTTTGGTCTAAAAATGTGCATTCAGACCGAATCTTTTGGCGCTTAGTCAGAGCGAACAGCTATTTTTTTTCAAAAAAGCACCTAAATTAAAACAAATACTTCTGTCATTCATGTTACATGTAGATTGGACTTATGGGGATTAATGGGTTCTTCCTGGAGATCCACGTGAAAGAGTGGGCAATGAAAGCACTGATTTGTTCAACAGTACAGTTACTGCTAAAATCAGATTCAACAGCAATGCAGTGCTTTATCCTTTGCATGATCTTATAAGTTGCATGTGTGGTTGTCGTTTGCCTAAATACATTGCACCAAAACAAATCGTATGTTTCGACAATATTTTTATTCAGTAGAGATGTGTTTTGTGTACTTCTTCAGTTCCAGCTTTTTATTTTTTTTTTTTTTTTTTTTTTACACATAAATCCACATACACACATATTTCAGACATATTTCATACATTTCAAGATTCTACATATTGTAATATCTTATTAATCTAAAGGAAATAGATTATCCCTGTAGTGTTTCTCACAAATTGTTTGCCAGTGGTTTTCATAATTTGAGTATCTACAGTTTTTCAATAACATATATTTTCAAGCAGAATCCTGTTTTTTATTATTTGTAGTTCCAGCTTTTTGACATGATCCAAACTAGTCTCAATGGACCTAAGTCCTGTATATATGATCAATGTTAAAACTTCCCTATTTTTAGAACCACTGCATACTGAAGTATCATCATATAATGAAGTATCAGCATGTAATGTTGAACTATCAGCACGTAATGTTAAAGTACCATCATGTAATGTTAAAGTATCAGCATGTAATGTTAAAGTATCAGCACGTAATGTTAAAGTACCGTCACTTAATGTTAAAGTACCATCACGTAATGTTGAAGTATCAGCATGTAATGTTAAAGTACCATCATGTAATGTTGAAGTATCAGCATGTAATGTTGAAGTACCATCATGTAATGTTGAAGTACCATCATGTAATGTTGAAGCATCATCATATTATGAAGATTACCTACATGAGGCAGTTGAGGCGTTCCATATTTTAAAATCATCTCCACGATGATAATATTATATCCATCGGAAATCAGTATTTTGTTTTGCTTTAAAAGAAATGTTCTATCGGGAGCAATCCCGCGTTCGTTTAAATTGCCAGCGTACATTTGTCATGTCAGTTATACACATTGTGCTTTATATGACGGCCGTGTATACGTACTGTAGAAAAGTTGAGTTTAATTACCATGCATTCGAACCATTTTATTAACACATCTCCCAGTACTGAAACAATTCAAAATGTCTCTGTTACAGTAACACAGTGGGGCGTTAAACATGTGTACGTCCAGCTCTACAAGCATATGCACTGTCGTCAAGGCGACGGCCTGAATACAGCTAGCGACTCTTTTATCGATCGGTTACCTGAGTCTCGTAATGCATCTAAATATAGAAAGGGGCACAGTTATGAAACAAACAACAAAAATAAGGTCAAAGACGTTCATCTTTATGAAATGAATATGTACATATGAATAAAAACATTTGGGAATTTTATGTAGAATTATTTTTGCGCGCTGCATGTATCAGTTAGTGCATTACAAAAAGCCTTTTCATAACCTCCTAAACGTGCGCACCCCCATAAAAATGGACCGAACTGACAACAATTGTTTCTGCAAATACTGGCTATAAATTACGAAAACATTAAATTGAATACCACGGAAGGATTCAAAATTAATTTCTTTACAACTTTGCTTCAATAATGCATTAGAAATTTTTATTCCTTTACAAGTTATTGACAAGAAACTTTTGACGCATCTAACTCCCTAATTATAGGGGCCAGCCCCTTTTTCTGTATACCGAATGAAAGGTCTTGGTAAGACCAAGATCTTTGAAATTACATGTTATAACAAGTTTTTATCAGGTAGAAAACTAACACGGAAAATACGCGAATTTTTTTGAATTTTTTTCGTACCTTTGTTTCAACATCTATACCACCCCTTTTATTTGCATTTAAATAATAAATAAAATATATCTCGCACAAATTCAATGTATTAGCTTCCAAACCAGCCCATCTTTGAGACTCTGCCAGTCATCGTTATAGCTAAAACCCCATGGACAAAAGAAGTCGTTAAATTTTACTAAAAGGGGAATAACTCAAAACCGGATGGGGATTTTCCTCAACTAAAATATGCAACGACAACATCACGCGGCATGTTATCAGTCCTGAAAATTTCAAAACAATCGGTGAACAAACGAGCGAGATATTAAGGATCACAGTTGGCGTCTAGAAGAAAAAAAAAATAAGAAGAAATTTGAAAATTTTTCAGAATAATAGTAAGGTCTTCCGTTGGAAACGGAAGACCTTAATTATTATAATCAAAACAATGAATGTAACTCATTTAGTGTACGGGTGTAGATAAAAAAAAAATAAGTGAATAATTTTCATTCGTCAAACAGAGATAGTATTTGCGAAAAAAAAATCCTTAATTTGTCAACTCCCAGGCAGGCATGTAGCAACGGGGAAGTAGTGAGAGTTCGGGGTCCTCCTCCACATCATTTTGTTAAAATGAACATACATGATAGAATAAATGACTATGCCCCCCCCCCCCTCTCCTCACGGATTAGGAATTTGATGTTTGTCGAAAATGCTGGAACTGTGGAAAATATTGCTTTATTCTACCGGTCTTAAGAAAAGGCTTCACAACATCCCATTATCCCCCAAAACGGTATTTTATAGCTTTAGGATGGTCTTAGGACAAGGTAGGTAATGTCCTAAAGTTAGGACAAAGATAAGGCGGTTCCTAAATTTAGGAGAGCTTCGAGAAACAGACTTAAGACTAAGACGTATCCTTAGATGTACTTAGGACACACCATAGTCTTAAGATAGCTTCGTGAACATGCCTGCAGTTCTTTATTGTGTGATTTTATATTTGTTTTATCCAACTCGTTGAAGTGGTATATGTACATCATTTCAACTCGCTGGATAACGCCAATATAAAATCACACAAAGTAGGTATCCTCTATTTATTTAATAAATGAAAAATATTCACATGCTTATAAAAGGACATTTAAGACATGTTTGACAGGGATCGACATTAACGGTTGCCCAATTGCCCGGGGCAAGTAACATATAGATCTATTCGGGCAAGTGAAACTCTGGATAGACTAGTCCGATCGGGCAAGAAAAAAGATTAAAAGTACGTCCTTTCTTGGTTACAAACAATTTTCATCATAAAACAAAGTCTTTACCGATTTGTAACTCTTCAGTCCTGTGTTAGCGTTTAACTTTAGGTAAGTCTTTCCATATGATATTCTTGTTACATTGATTTGCCGATCGCTTGAATATACATGTATATCCATGTGTTCAATGACAATTTTATTCCGTAATGGTATGTGTTGTCACGATAAAGAGCCAAATCATGTGATTGAATCTTGTCCCGATATTCTGAAAGCATTTGTCGTACGACTTATTAATTTTACAAAGAACACACATGTGTTTGTTGGCGGAGGATTTTTTGAGACGGAGATCGTTTGGTTATGTATATGGCATGACAGTCTTCTCTTTTTAAATACTTTGGGGGAAACAAAATGAAAGTAAATCAAAAAGTCAAAATATTCTACTGAAAATTCAAAAACAAAATACGAACTTAAAAGGAAACGGAGATATGTTGAATCTTGGAAACCTGAATTTGTAGGTTGATCCGATACTGATGCAGGTATGGTACAGTCGTTTTACCGGTAACGAACCAGTATGTGTTTTTTTCGTGCATGCGTCTGAGATGGTCGTATCATCGAATGTTTTAGGATATTATTTAAATAATGTGTTTGTGTGCTTCAATTTGGTGGCATCAAATTCCCAAAAATATATCTAATAAAACACAGAGATTGCGATTTCTACACCCCCTCCATTTTCCTAGTTTCGAATTCATTTTCCAGTATCGAATCAAGCGCCCCCTATCATTAAAAAGGGGTGGATCAAGAATACATCACACGGAAGCAGGGTATGAACTTCACGAATAAGAAATTATTGTGGGGCTATGTTGTTTGGTAAAAATATATGAATTATGGAAACATTTTTATCTACAATTTTGAACTGTTAAATATTTTTAACCTGTCATAAAAAACTAAATTTAATAATATTAGATTTTAATTGTGTTTTAAAACATTATAAAATTTAAACCTGCGTAAAAACCATTTTTTTTTAAAAACAAATATAAAATGTCTGCATGTGAATGAGAAAAAAAAACAACACAAACAAAAATATGCATGACAATGTTAATCAATTTAATTTTCACTGAATGCTCATTGCATCTTTTTCTTTCATTTGATTGACAGCTGATTGCAATGTATCCTTCACAAATTGAACCATACATGGTGAACATTTAATAAAATAGTCACAGGGAATGACCGCACCACCACCTGTCATCTAAAAATGCACAAAATGCATCAGAATTCATCAACCCTTTCTTTGTGTAGACAACTGTTGAACCTCTTTGTGCTCCTTTCATGGGATTATATGATCTTGGTTTCGGCTCTGGGTACACAAAAAAGGGGGCATCATAGATCCTTCAGCATTTGCCGAGTAAAGAACAATTAACCTCTCCTTTGATGAACCACCTGAAACATGTGGGCAATCAACTGGGGCGACTGATTTTACAGGACCTATTACCTTTCCTGGTTTACTCCCCATTGTAAACCCAGTTTCATCAATATTCCATATTCTATGGCCTTTATCAAGCAAATCTCTCTTGGACAAAAAAGCTCTGTAATCTGTGAACCACTTGTCCATACTTTCATGAGTCACTTTTGATCTTGAAGTCTCAAGAAGAGTTTCCTTTCTCATCTGAATTTTCTGAGCATACCTACTGATAAAGCCATAATACCATGTGTAACCAGGTCTATTATTCTTAAATGGTGTTTTTCTTTTCTCCCTGTTAACAAAATTTTGAACTTATTTCATCACATCAGCTGGCCTGAGTCCCATACCCCTCATGGCCATTTCAGACAAGTACTCGGCAATGGCATTTTCTTCCTCATTTGAAAGAAAGGGTGATGGACCTTGTCTAGCAGTAATGGGCACAGAACCACTAGCTCGCCGTTGCAAGTAGCTATAGCTTAAGTCATATTTTTCAGCAGCTTTATGTAATGCAAGGCCTTTGGTTACCTCAAATAAGGCTCGCTTTGCCCTTTGTACTTTCGTAGGTGTTTTCACATATCCTTTGCTGTATCTCTTCTTAATCTTTGATGCAGTTTTTTGTGCTGGTGATTTGGGATTCTTTTTTGGCTTCATTCTAGAAAATAGATTCATATATATTACTTCCCTTTACTAGTTCCTTTATAAAAATTTAAATACAGGTACTCTAGATGATTTAATACTACAAAAAATAAGTTGTTTTCAGTACAGATTTATTGTATTGCATGTCATTAGTGTAGGTCGGCAATGCTGTATAAATATCATTCAATGTATAACAAAATTACCATCCTTTCAAAATTGATTTCGGTTGCTTTAGCCCTATTATAACACAAATTACAATAAATTATATTCAATAAATAAAGACAAACTACTAATTATAATTAAACTATGCATAGTCTAAGTAATTTACAAATTACCTTTATAGTGTCCGCATTCGTTCATAAACCCCGCCAAATGATACTTCTTTAGGACTGAACCGAAACTAGGAAAAGTACACGTGTTCCTTTGGGTAGTCGTAATTTCATCCAAACCTCAAATATCGTAAATTATGATGTTTAATCCTAAAGTATATATCCTAAATAATACCTACTAAATCAGGTTTGATAACACTATTGGTTTTTTATTTTAACTTAATTGTTTTTCCACTTTCGTTTTCGCTGCCTTGCATTTCCGGCCGCTCTGATCTAGGTCACATTTTTAACTTGTCAACAATGTGGGAAATAACGGCGCAAATGTGAAGCAACATAACACACGGATAGAATATTCATTCATGTATAATAATAACATAGATAGGTATTTTTAAAACTCTTACTTTATTTTTTTTCAACACATTTTGTAAAAATTATTCGATACTTGCAAATAATCGTTACCGGTAAAACGACTGTATGCACTAATTTATAAAACAATGAAATGTCTTAAATGGAAATCTGATTATCAAGATCGACTAGTCTATGTACTGTAGCATTACATTATTGACATATCACTACTAGTTTATATAAATAAAATAGCGGAATGGACCGAAACCTCTGCCTAGCGAAGATGATTTACGGGTATCTTTTTTACATAATCCGAACATAATCTTAAACCCACTAAAATCGAGATGGAGATGGGTAATGCATACATGTATATAAACTATATATCTTTAAAGTGGATGGCCAATGGGCTGATTGGGTGGCCTGGACTTCTTGCTCAAGCACGTGTGGAGACAGTGTAAGAACAAGAGCACGCACGTGCACTAACCCAGCTCCCTCACAGGGCGGGCAGGACTGTGCCGGATCCTCGCAAGAGTCCCACTCGTGTCATATGGCGTCCTGTTCAGGTAAATACTACCAACAGTACCAGCAAGCCTTTCGTATTATTAACTCTATTCACTTTATGATTCATCGTGTTCTGTTCATGCAGTTAGGCGTTCTAATGGTCGTACTGTATTGGAGCCGCATAAAGCTAGTAATCCGTCCGTTCGTGTATCCGGATGTAAAATTGTCCTGTCTGCATTAAATCTTACACAACGCCTCGCGATTTTTTTATTAAGCTTATAAACTGTTCCATCTCTTTATATTATATCTTTCTAATTTGTTAGCAATGAAATTCACCCCTCATTTAAAAGCATTGAATGGAAAAATCACTATCCCACTCTGCTAATACATTGTGTTGATCTGTGCGGCTATTCTCTGTAGTTGACGGTGGGTGGTCCGCCTGGATAGCCTGGTCTCCCTGTTCTTCGTCATGTGGAAACGGCCAAAAAACACGCGCTCGCTCCTGTGTCAATCCAGCGCCCTCTGCCGGAGGAAAAGACTGTGTGGGAAGTATCTATGAAATGCAGCCATGTTTTGGGACCGCGTGTTCCGGTTAGTATTAATACAAATTTGTTATGCTGAAAAATGATTCATGCCAGGTTTAATAACTGCATGGTAGTCAGTCGAGAAATTTGTAAAATATTGGTTAAGAAATAAAAATATTCTGAAGGAATATGAAAGAAAAAACATTTCATGGAGATTGGCCATTGATGCGCGCGTTTGGTTATAATAATATGGAGCGTAGCAAAATTTTCAAAAAGGGAAAAGTAAGTGAAAGATTCGACTTTCAAGCAAACACACGAGAAAAAGTAACTTTAAAAACTGATGTTGTGTGTGTAGTGGACGGTGGTTGGGGAGCATGGGCGACTTGGAGTCATTGTAGTAAGACCTGTGGATCTGGAGTTGAATCCCGAGCCCGAAGCTGTGATAGCCCCACTCCGTCTGGTGGAGGACAGCCGTGTGCTGGAGATACGACCGAAACGAGGACCTGCAATTTAGGCATATGTGCCAGTAAGATTAATATATATCCCTTCATCCAGTGGGTAAAATTATTTTCAGCATGAAATATCCTAATTAAAATGCAAGTAAAATCATCCCTCTAACTACTAGTATCTCTTAACGCAAAAGATTATGATCATAAATATTTCTAAACCCAGCGAGCAAGGTTATTCTCATAAATATCCCTAAATCCAGCAAATAAGGTTTAATTTCCTCATAGATATTCCTATATCCAGCGAGTAAGATTTTCCTTACAAATATCCCCAGCAAGTATTATTCGTCACAAACATCCGTTTACTGTACACATCCATCGAGTAAGATAAACTTACTATCATCTTATCATCATATACTTACATCTAGAGTAGGAAATTGTCCTCATAAATATCCCTAGGTTCAGATTTTGATGGTTGGTGTTCCAGATGATGTAAGTAGAATGTATACAATCTACTAGTAGGTATATACAAATGTATAAAAAAAAATTTCAGTCGATGGTCACTGGTCCGATTGGATGCGTTGGTCTCCATGTTCTAGTACCTGTGGAAGCGGAATGAAAACACGTGCACGTATGTGTACGAATCCGGCGCCATCGCAGGGTGGAAAAGATTGTGTGGGAAGTCCATATGAAATGCAGCAGTGCTTTGAGATTATATGTCCTGGTTAGTATCACATGTACATCTTTCAAGTATTACTTCTTTTGATCCTTGGTGATATTTTATAAAAATAAAACTTGATTAAAACCATTGTGTATAATGAAGTTGATGGAAATTGGGGCGATTGGTCATCATGGTCCAAATGCTCGGCGTCATGTGGGGGTGGAAACGAGGTCAGATCACGTAACTGTAGTAACCCGGCGCCATCCCATGGAGGAAAACCCTGTGCTGGAGATCCAACACAGTCACAGACATGCGCAAACACAACATGTCCTGGTAATTTGATTCCATGTTTTCCTGAGTTAAAAATATTTTATTTCGATTTTTTTCAGCAATTTGAGCGCGTTATCAATTTAACATCTGATAAATATAAATACATATCTGTATATGTACTTAATTGCAGTGTTTATTGTGTCTTTGGCATTTTATCTCCTTTATGTCAAAGAAATCACTGTAGCGTAAAATACAAAGTTTGCATACAATCAAAATATTTTGTATTTTATCTAATGTTTCAAGATTAGTTTGAAGATCGTATGAATTTTTTGCTATCCTATGCTAATGAATATCTGAATATAAAGACTTTTTATCAACACATACAATTTCATTGGTTTAAAGTTGGCCCCGAGTGTCCATCTTGCGATGAGAATTTGAACTGTCAGTGGGGATCTGTGTGTGATGTATCTGAAACCTGTATGATTAGATCATTTCCCCATTCGCCATTCACTGTGCATTGCTCAAAGGTATTTGTCTCGTACTATCAGATGCCCATAAAAGTCTTCAAAATATTTAAAATGTTGAATATTTGTTTTACTAATATGCTTCCTATATTTATGATGTTTTAATGTTTACAAAATTACAGTTTTTCAACAATTTATATTTATTTCACTAAAATGTCTTTATGCATATTTATCCTCTTCTTGTTCTACCAATTAAAGAAGTATACCTAAAAGTAACATTTAACTATCAGATATTGCTTTGAATTTTGCAAATCCTTTTCATGTGATCTTTCTCTTATACAGAGTATGAAAGATATTTGAAGTAGTTTGAAATGATTTCCCTGTCTAAGCGAAAAAATAATTTGTATGTACATGTAACACTGGGACATACCAGTAGTCAAATTCTAGTACTAGTATGTAATGACGGAGTGTCCAGCAATTATTTGCCATCTTTAACAACCTACCAAAAGTTTTAAGTCTTGTTAAAATGATTATTATTCGTTATTTTCAGATACAAGACTGTGAGTTTGAAAAGTCTAAGTTACCAAAGGGCGAGATATTTTGCTGCTATGACCGTTCGTGCCTTACGACTTATTTGGGACTTACGCCGTAACAACTTCCTACGATCTCTAATAAAACGTTTTTAAAAAGAATCCATACTCAAGAATTTATTTTTGTTTCATAATTTCAATGTAGTTATTTATTCTTTAATTTCGAAATAAAGTTATTTTCCTAAATGATATTTTTCTTATAACTTTGAGTTTTGCAAATCGGTTATTAGTTCTTATTTCTACATGTAATCATCATCGAGCTCCTAGATTTAAAAACTGAGCAAAGGTGTTTTGTAAAAAACATGAACTGAACATTGTACAAACTAAGCATGGAGTGTTCCACATCTACAAAAACACTTCTGGCATAGTTGTGAATCACTTTTAAAAGTAGTTGCTACAATAACTGTTGTTTGTCTATTGACAATGTTTACCGAGTTTGAACTGTTGAAAATTGGTTACCCAAACGTTAACCTTTAACGTTTTTAGGCTTTTCGCTTTATTTATGTTACTGGTAATCTGTAACAGGTTCCTCTACAATTTGATCGAAGATGATACAAAAACTTTTGAAATATGATAAAATTTTGGCAACTGGAATGCGGTAAAACAAATT
Organism: Magallana gigas; assembly: GCF_963853765.1. Taxonomy (NCBI): domain Eukaryota; kingdom Metazoa; phylum Mollusca; class Bivalvia; order Ostreida; family Ostreidae; genus Magallana; species Magallana gigas. Next base: position 17,930,791 of record NC_088857.1, on the reverse strand, counting down.
ATTGTAGTCATTTAGTATAAGAATACATCGATTTACAATATTAAACAAATACTTTTATTAAATTGCAAAAATGTTAAATCTTTTTTGTGGTTATCTCTACTGTTATTATGTCGTGTTTACTAGCCTTGCCCTGATAGAGAAATAGTTTTAATTGATGAGTTTTGTCTAAGATCAGTTATTATTTGTGCAGCTTTAATCTGTATACGTGTTCTTTCTTAACAACCTTGTTCATATCTTAATTTTCCTCTGTGTACAGAAAAGATAACAGATAACAGCTTTTGATCTGACCATTTCATGACCTCGAGTTTTTATGTAGCTAGCTCACAGGAAACATGGCACGATATTGGAGCATTCTTATCGTCGCTGTCCGTAAGTGTTTGTACATATAAAGAGATTTGTGGCATATCAGTCCTTAAAATCTATCACAGGGATTTTTTTTCATGCATATAGTCGTTATGAATTAAACAAAACCCGTAACAATGTTTGATAAGAAATCTCTACATCTTTGTATGACCTTCTGGTGCCATTATACCACACTTAAATTTTAGGAAATGTTAAAACATTTAAATATGAAATGCTAAACAGAGTGTTTTTGAGGTTAGTTTTAAAATTTTATTGATTTTTAACCGGGTTTTCCAACGGAAAAATCCGATTATTGAAATGGTGAAAATGGCTGGCGGATGGCTTCCAAAAAGGGTACCCTCATTGTACGGATAACTCCGCCTACAGTTTTCAAGATAGGAAGTTGTTCTTTTGCACATCAATTTAACATATATCAGAGGTTTGCATATTGCCAGGATTTTGATTTTTGATAATTTATGAAAAACAATTACCAGCTTTTGAATTTAGTCATTTTTTGGCAAAACATTGCATATAGGGTACCTTCATTGTACGGATAACTCCTCATACAGTTTTCAAGATAGGAAGTTGTTGTTTTGCAGATCAATTGTACATATATCAGAGGTGTGCATATTGCTAGGATTTTGATTTCTGATTGTTTGGTATGGAGAAAAAATAATAGCATTTGAACTTAGTCATTTTTTGGTAAAATATTGCATAAAGGGTACCCTTATTGTACGGATAACTCCTCCTATATCTTTCAAGGTAAGAAGTTGTTCTTTTGCAGATTAATTGTACATACATCAGAGGTGTGCATATAGGCAGGATTTTGATTTCTGATAACTTATGAAAAAAATACCAGGTTTTGAACTTAGTAATTTTTTGGCAAAATATTTCATATAGAGTACTCCATTTTACTGGATATGGTAGGTAGTGTTTATCAATTCACGGTTGACATGGATTATGGATACAATTCACATAAAAAAAACCCGGGTTGCTGTCACATTGACAGCTTTTCACTTGTTTTATTTTATAACCTAAAAGTAGCCTCAATAAGGAAGTCAGCTAAAATACAAATGTACCTTGATATTCTTAAATTATCCAAATTAATATTGATTATTACAATACAAATAACAAAGATTCATGTCCATATATTTTGGGGGGAAAATGTTCCCATGACGTTAAGTATATTTTTAATCAAATCAACTTCATCGCAAATAACAAACTTATTACCAAAATGCTATTTCAAACTTATTTCCGAAAAATGATGCCTTCAAGGTATAGTTGGTCTGTAATATAATCTTTTCCCTTGAATGTTTGTCGTTAAAAATACTTTTGACTTGCAATGATACGAATATCAGATGATCCATACGTGGTTCAAGTCTGTCGTCAGTTTTAAAGCATGGTTTTTCGTCCAAAAGGTACCATATAAAATAATAACTTTAGATTTTAATCACATATTAAATTTAAAAATATCCACCAATCAGAGAAAATAACAAAATATTCTGATTCAACAAAAAAGCTGTTAATGTAGCAGCAAGCCGGGTTTTCTTTTGTGTGAACAGTATCCATAATGTGACATATGTGTTACATTGAAGTTTTGTTATTCAAAGAATTCAAAACTATCTATGTTGTAGATAGTTTTGAATTCTTTGAATAACAAAACTTTAATGTAACATATGTACAATTGATTCATCTTGAAAACTGTAGGAGGGGTCTATTGAACTTTCTTTCTGTTTAATTAATACAGTTGTATGACATGACTTTGAAATAGTTAATTATAATAATTTTGCATCGTATAAAATATCCAAAACCTAAACATTAGGGGGTTTTAACACAAAGAATAATAATCTAAGACCATGATCAATTAGATTTTAGTATATTTTGGACGGTGAATATTCCAAATGATTTTGGGTTTTGTTCATTTTAATCTACTAGTACTAGTAATTTCTCCTCTATTTCAAAACCGATTTAATTTGTATTTCTATAAAACTGCAGGGATGAAATCTACACAATCTAGTTCTAAACAGTTGATTGATTGGTCAAAACCATAGCAAAATTTTTGAAAAATCACGGACTGCACGAAATAATTGTAATAGTGTCAAACAAATCTCCATATTAAGACGACATGTCTATTTCTTGTATCTGAATGTAACCCAATAATAAACATTAAAGCTGAACACCGCTCGTAAATAGGCACTGTCCGCCATATTTCTCTTTCATCACTGATGTCCATACAACCTCTATATAAGGCATAAACGTCTAAACAGTTCAAAGTACTTCGCTGTAGAGGTCTCACCTGTTTGGACGTACATATTGACTCGCCGTGTTACTCGGTCGCGATGAAATTATCAAATTTTACGCACTTTTTTCAAGCCAGGGGAATACTAACATCAAATAAGTTGGTCAATGCATTATTTAGAAAAAGAATATGCACATAGATTAAGAAATAAAAGCATAAAATCGGCAGACCACGAAAGGAATACTACACGTTGGCCACGAGTTTCACGTGTGCAATCGGGTGTAACGGAATCCAAGGGTTTATATATTAGGTATCAGTGTGACGATGCCTATTTACGAGCGGTGTTCATCTTAAATTTTAAAACTTTTGACTTAAACGATTAAAGCAACGAAGCACTGAATGCTTATTTTGGATGTAGTCGGTCCTATAGCACACCAGGCAGTGCGATAAATTTGAATACCGCGCTTCAGCAATAGGATAATTTGTCTGCTTGGTGTAGTAATAGGACCGACGACGTCCAAAAATAAGCATTTAGGGCTTATATTTATATCTAAATTAATGGTTTTTTGTCCCCCGCCGCAACGCGGAGGGGGACATAGAAATGCCGGGCGTCTGTCCGTGTGTCCATGCGTCCGGGTTTCCGTCCGTCACACTTTTTTGTAAGCGCTCTCATGCCTACAAATTTTGACGGATTTTCATTAAATTTATACCAAATGTTTATACTACTATTACCATGGTCAAGTTCGAAAATCAGCATTGGTTGATACTTTTTGTTGGAGTTGTGGGACTTTGTGACCTTGTAAGCGCTCTCATACTTTCTTGTAAGCGCTCTCATGCCTACAAATTTTGACGGATTTTCATTAAATTTATACCAAATGTTTATACCACTATTACCTTGGTCAAGTTCGAAAATCAGCATTGGTCGATACTTTTTGTTGGAGTTATGGGACTGTGACCTTGTAAGCGCTCTCATGCCTACAAATTTTGACGGATTTTCATTAAATTTATACTAAATGTTTATACCACTAATACTTTGGTCAAGTTCTTTTAGATTGTAGTATTTTGGATATATTTGCGACAGGAAAAATAGAAAAAAAAATGGGTGGTGGGGGTAAAAAAATGTTCCTCCCAACCTCCCCACACATTTAATTCTGGAACAGCCCTGAATGTTTGAAAATATTGCAATTTCATGTACAGTATACTAGTATACTGCTTGACCGGCGGGGGACCCAGGAATTCTATTCTTGTTATAAATGGTTTGTGTGTCGTCGCTTTAAAACTATTAAAACGCTTTTATTCAGTGTTAAGAAGCATAGGTGGAGGGGCCATATTAAACTTGGTTTTTCCGCTATTCCGTGAATAAATATATAGTGCTAGACACTTTGTCGAGAAAATATTTTGTTTATTAACGAATAGATATGGTTAACGATTATTTTTCATTAGTACATATCAGACTGGTTATGTAAGTTGGAAAGTTTCACTTAATCTTGCAATAATAAATATACTTTAAAAAACGCGTATACTTGAATGTGCTCATGAGTCGTGTGTTTACAAGATCGAACCTTGCAGATTGCTGATGCAAACATAAAGGAAAATATACACGTAATTTAAACATTCATTTGTTAAAAGAAAGATGTGGGCAATGAATTTAGCAATCATTGCAGAAAAAATGTTTTAATACAAACACATAGTCATAAAATTTCTTGCAACCCAGTTTTCGAACAGGTTCATCAAGTATCGACATTTTGTTTGCCATGTCACTCAGACGGAGACTGCCATGGACACTGTAGTGTATCATCTCACATTCCTGTCTGTGATTGGCTTACTTTCTTTATTATAAGAGAGCACTGCTGCCTTTGCAAAGGTAACTGTCAACTGTTATTGAAACAACTGATGTATTTAGATTTTCATTTAACAGTTCACTATCTAATTAAAGACCGGTGTTTACGGTCTTAAAAAGTGTTTCAAGCAAATTGTCATGATGTAAATTTTGAATTTACCGGATGGCAGTAAATACAAAAGGACAGGGGCGTACAAGGCGTTGAATATCCCCCACTTGGAGCAATAAAGACGAACGATTTTCAGTTTAATTACAATGGAGTTTAGACCCATAATGGGTCAAAATTCGTGGTTTTAACCCAAAACATTTACTTTTATTAAATTAATAATAACTGTCAAACAAATAAAGTTTTTCACCGTACCTGTTATGTATCAGCGTAGCTCAGTGAGATTGGTGGAGGCTTGTAGACTTGTCGGATGAGAGGGTGTTTGAATCTTGGCCGACGTGTTGTTGTTTTTTTAGATGTCTGTGGTTTTTAAGTAAATCATTTTTTTAAAATAAATTCATCACAATGTCGCATAAAAATAGCGCTAGCAAAGATATGAGATCATGATGTTAATGTTTAGAAAATAAACTAATAAACAAACGAGATAAGTACAAAGTATAAAAATATATTTGTTAATTTGTCAGACAATGCTGGTTTTTTTTATTATACATGTACTGATGTACACTTTCAAATGTAAAGGACTAAGTGTGGTAATATACATTTTTCGCCCCCAAAATTAAAGTTTTAAAAAAAGCTTTAAAATAAGGTGGAAGATAATTAAATTTGTACTTGAGCAGACCTGCGCTCTATACTTCTGAATGCAAAATATAAAGCAAAATTGAGAATATATTCATTTTTTTGCAAATTGCAAATTTGCGGGAATAAGGTCCTTTGGGTGACGTCATAGATAAACAGCGAATGAGCAATGATCACTAAAATCAAGATTAAATTGATAGACAGCCTCTGTGTATTGATTTATAAAGTTTAATTTTTAAACGATACTATTCAAAAATTGGGGGCAGATATTTGATCATACCGCGCATAATCATTTCAACATTCTGGGAGCGGGGATTTGTCAGGCATTGTACGCTCTTGTCCTTTACAACATGACAACTGTTGTCATGTTGTAAATTTTGTATTTACTGCCAGCCGGTAACTTCATAATTTACAACATGACATAATGTTTACCTACAATTGCTAGGATTTTTAATTTAATGCAAACAAAAACAGTATAAATTTATGTGCCTGTAGGTTACTAGTATTGGCCTCATTTGTATACAATGACCGTAAGGATTAACAAAGAGCCAACATACATTATCTTTTTACACAGCAGCCACATGCTCTCATGATGCCGATTGTTCGAGGCATTCTTGTAGCAGTGGACATGTGTCAAAATGCAACTCACAGAGACAGTGCCATTGCGAGCGGGACACTTCCTGTACCCTTGACACAGATTGTAGCAACCACTGTTTTTCGGACCTCACAGCAACCTGTAGCAACGGCCAATGCCATTGCCAAAGAGGTAAAACTATAATTTATTTGCCTCATCCAAAAAAAGTCAGTTTGTTTTGTAATTGTTGCTGTCTTCGTCAGTCCAAAGGTCAACAAATACAGACGTCAGCAAATTATTGCATCAAGTATTCCAATATTTTTGTAATATGTTATGATAAGATGCAGTAGATTTATATCAACCCTTTTTACAGCAGGCACATGCTCTTCTGATGCTGATTGCTTGAGTCAGTCTTGTAGAAATGATTCTATGTCAAAATGCGATACCCATAACCATTGCCATTGCACGCAGAGGCCAGCTTGTGGCCATGGTCATGACACAGACTGTAGAAATCTTCATTGTTCCTCAGGCTTTAAAGGAACCTGCAGCAACGGCCACTGTCATTGTCAAAGGGGTATGCCTTATTATATTATATTATATGCCTCTTCCACAAGAAGAGGAATATTTCATTTCTACTTCTTGTTTTGTTCGGGGGCAGGGGGAGAGACTTTTACTATTCCTTTTCATTAAATCAACATCGAAGAAATAGTTAAAATGTTATGGATTTCTTCGTATGGCCTATAAGGCCTTTAATTTTTGCTAACCTTCATTGCTTATTGTAACATCGAGTAAAGAGGAACACAACTGCTGTTAATATTATTGTAGAATCGACACAATTGATAAGTTGTTCCCTAAATACGGACTGTGTAAATTATCATTGCTCGTCTGGAAGAAGCCCGTATTGTCGTACTACGATTCTAGATGGCCATTGTGATTGTTTAGGTAAGACCATTAAGGCTCAAAATAATAAAAGGTGCAGGTTTGCTCATTTGTATATAATGTTACATTTGCAGATTTGTTAGTACGTGCAATTCTATACATATCAAAAAGCAAGAGAACAATGCAATCTTCAAAGGGCTTTAAAATTACATTTTAATGGATTTCTTCCACAGCTGACTTTTTTTCTCCTTATATTTTAAAAGTGCAAAAAAACTATTACTTTCATTTATTTGATATCAAAACAATAATCCAATTAGTACTGAATTTCTTCTGTTTTTTGATAACTATCGAGAGGTTGCATAATCATATTCATTGCTATTAACATGCTTAGGTTGCTGGGTTTTTTTTATTAATCAGAGTGTCAAGTAGATTCCGACTGTTCACAGTATTGTCCACATCGCTATTCCAGAAAATGCCAAAGTAATAGGTGTGATTGCCTGTACGACAGTAAGAAATTCAAATGTATTATCAGAGGTTTTAAACCTGAGAGCGAATCTGAGGTACAACCGTTCTCAGTATTCTCACTAAATGAAAAAAATATTATAGAAATGAGACACAATCAAATATTTTATAAATCCATATCACGCATCATCTATATTACAATTATTTTCCGAAGGGGCATCAGCCCACTGTTCCAGAAACAGCGACTGTGTAAATCTCCAGTGCTCATCAGGACATACTCGTGTCTGTTCCTTATCAACCCAGTCATGTCATTGTCAGGCAACCTGCAATACTCACCACGATTGTGTGCACATGACCTGTCGCCATGGTTACTCAGTATGTTCCGCATCACAAAACAACACTAGGACATGTATGTGCCAATCAACCTGTTCGACGCAGGACGAGTGCACAAATCATGACTGTGGTAGTCATCATAAATCCTACTGTCAATCCGGGCAATGCTATTGTTCTCGCCAATGCTCTTCCAATTCATACTGTTCCTCCCTCTATGGATACTGTGAACATAGTAGAAGCAAACCGCACTGTTCAACTTATTTGGGAAACATTTGTGTCTGTAAAGGTTTGTAAAAAAAGTGTATTCCTATTTGCTAAATTCTGTAAAGTATTCTACTATTTACACTAGTTTCCCTCTTTAGAGTGTGTACACGATAGCGAGTGCTCTAATCTTCATTGCCAACCATACCATTCGCCGATTTGTAGAAACGATTCATGCTCGTGCGAATCTGATCCAAGTGAGTTATGGTTTCCTTTAATGCATAAAATTCAATTTCAGCATACATGTATTTGTTATTTTTAAAAATACGAAAGGATAATCAATCTTTCTGCTCTTAGAAAAACACATTTCACTTGTTTATGTCCCTTTATAAGATTCATTTACATTACCATTTTAATAACACATTACTGCATTTCATCAATACAAAACCAATACTTTATAAACTTTTTTGCATACTCCAGAGGAATTTTAAACATTTTGTATTCAGTTGATGGAGTGTGGAGTCAGTGGGGATCCTGGTCGTCTTGCAGCGTCACGTGTGGACCAGGGCGCCAAACGCGTTCACGCTCTTGTACAAACCCAGCACCTGCACATGGGGGTCTGTCCTGTAGTGGTAATAGTTATGAGGAGAGAAATTGCAGTCAAGTTTCATCTTGTCGGGGTAAAAGTTTGTTTTACGACAGTTTTATTTTTGACATAATATTCATGTGTTCCAACTACAAGGAGGGATTGTCTTTACTTTGACTGGGACTTTTTCAAAAGTTGATGGTGGATGGTCAAATTGGATGGCCTGGTCTACCTGTTCAGTTACTTGTGGGGCAGGAATGCAAACACGCGCTCGCATGTGCAGCAACCCTGTTCCTAGCAACGGCGGAAGTTACTGTGTTGGGGACGTGTACCAGACACAGACGTGTGCCACAGCAGCTTGTGGAGGTAGAGTTTCTGTTTCATATGTGCCACTTTGAATTTCTAGTGATGGAAGAGACTCCTAAAATCTAACTTTTTTATTACAGGGCTAGCCTGTCCAACCTGTGACAACAATCTTGTTTGTACCTTTAATAACACTTGTGATTCCTCTGAGACCTGCATGATCAGGTCCTACCATGGCACGAGGTTCACCGTCCACTGCTCCAAGGTAACGTTTTCTGAAAAGGGAGGGGGTACATGTAGTAAGAAAAGAAGACACTTTATATTGAAATTAAACACAAATCATTATATTACATGCACTGGAAATTGATGTCTGGAGTTTTATCATGTTGACTGTAGATCAATTTTCATGCATGTCTACATAAGATTTTGATAATTTAAATTTTGACATTTCGTTTTGATAGAAGGAGGATTGTGCCTTTATGAAGTCAAATATTCACGGAGAGATATATTGCTGTGAAGACCACAGTTGTTTACAACGATATCTTGGAGTTGCATAACTAAAAAATTAAAGAGTCATCTAATGTCACTGTTAATTTATACTTATAAAATTAATATCAATTTATGACTGCATGTTTATTATTTATAAGATTTTTTTTTTAAATCGGAAGTAACTTTTTTATGATGAAAAGATATTATCCGTGAAATTAAAAACATCATGGGAGGGAATCGTGAAAAGTTAGATACATGGAATTAAAGACGTTTACAGTATACATTTCATTTAGAAAATAGGTGATTGTATATCAAAGAAAATGGGAAAATGAAATGTGTAAAATGCCTACATTTGGACAAGTAAGATATTGTAAACCAAAATAACGTTAAAAAAATATTGACAAATTTTATAATCGATTTTTACAAAATCGTTTAATGTATTTGTAACAAAACATTGATTTCTAACCCTTGAATATGTATAATTCCGACAATATGTTGATTTAAAGATGCGTATGTGTGTCAAACGTCCAATGAATCTCACTTTTTAGAACCTCAATCTCTTTTAATTTTTAAAGTAGTTCTGTGCTCCACATTTTTTGTGGACACACAACATGCAGCTATGGTCGTCCATGGAGACATTCCTTCTGTTGTTGTTTATACACTGCAGGTGAACCCAGATGGAGCAGTCTTGGCATTGCCTCCAAATCCCAGACTTTGTCCTCCGACAAAAAGAGTTTTGGCAAACGTCATCGTCCTCTTCTGTCGTACCATCCATCAGTCTCTGCTTTATGTACCTTCTGTATCTGGCCACATGACTCTGCCTCATTATCTGCACATTTACGTTGCAGAGAATGGCTTCAGCATACCAAAAAGAAAATGCTAAATTTAATAACTGCTAACTTTTTAATTAAGTTTGTAATATTTAAAATATACTATAACTAAATTTCAACATCAACAAACCATTTATTGGCATAACCTTATAAGTTCATGCTTTAAATAACTTACCATAAGGACAAAAACACCGCAGCTGTTGCTATCTCTTTGACGACTGACTGCTTGGTGGTCACTGTAACAAGATAGCTATGCTATGACCTTGATTCAAAACCCGCATCCCAAAACTCTTTGATTGACAGTTCTAACAACTGTATTTGTTTGGAAGCAAAACATACCTCTGGAATTTAAACAATATATGTTCACTCATGTTCAGTACAGGTGGACAAAGCCATTGAGAACTGTAGGTCAAGAGTTTGAAGGTATGTAAACGTCTGTGAAATGAGAGAGAATGGGATGAGATCAGGACAATGGGAAGAGCTCATTATAACAAGTTTGATTTAAAGATTAGAGAGAGACAGTACTTTGTAAATCTATACGATCACGTATCGAAATAAAATTGTTAGTAAAAACTTACATTGAACTTTTGTCGTCCACTTGAAGTGGACAGTAGGCTAACACACTGTTCCATTTCTCTAACCCTTCCGGACTAAACTTTTCCCTCGTTTACATGTACTCAATCATAAAAAACTACAAGAGATTATGACATACTTTGTTCAATAAAATGAAATAACATTTTCATATAGTTTTTTCAATCACTGGTTAAAATAAGTGAGCCAATTGCAAATGTCTATAAATACATGTTAGTTCAAATAATAATTTTTAGTATCCAATATTTTTTCTTTCCTAAACAGTTTATTAAGATATAATCATATCTATAATTGTTATCTTTTTATCCCTAAATGATTAAATTTTAGGTAATACTGATGGTTAATTTCTTGATTATCCAGTCTCCTTAAGCAAGACCAAGATCTTTCAATAAACTATTATACAAACAAATTTAAAACATTGTGAATACATGTTAATCAATGGAACAAGCTTTGTTAACATAACAAAAAAATCCCATTTTAGTTTTACAACAGACATTCATATGTTAGAGCATTAAAAATACCTTATTGAAGCAATAAAAGCTAAAATATCCAAAATTTGTCTTTTCATAGTGAAGCAATGCATGCCCCTATAATAATAAAGTCGCATATTTTACCTCCACTTGTATTTTATATCCGGATGTTAGTGTTCTAGGGGACGCAACTCCAAAACTTTTTTTTTTAACATTGGTAACCAAAAAAATCAAGTGGTGGTTAGCGCAGATAGGCTTCGTGATGAAGGCATAGGTGGAAAATCTCACCTTTTGGTACAGCCAGGACAGGTAGTCTCTCCTGGTCCATTTCTCCATCAGAAAGCAGGGGAGAATGAAAACCTCATTTTCTGTAGGAGTGCCCCCCCTCTCTCTCTCTCTCTCTCTCTCTCTCTCTCTCTCTCTCTCTCTCTGCAGGAGGCCAAGATAAGCATGTACGATCTGAAATAATTAAGCGATCGTTCATTTAAGGCACATAGGTCAGCACATGTTTAAATTTTTTGAAATTTTTTGAGTATTATGAGGTGATCAAATACAGTCAGATGTGATCAAATACATTAAATCCCTTAAGGCTTTTTGATCGATTTGATCACGCCAGACCATATTTGATCACCTCATAATATTCAAAGAATGATTCCATATTAACTATCTATATATAATTTTAAGCAACTGTGCAATATAAATTTCAAATATTCATTGATCAAATGTATTTGGCTATAATTACAAAATTGATTTTGTTATAAAACAGCCACCGGAAAACTTAAATATGAATAAATTGATTAAAATGTTCCAACTAGTTGTTTACTTGTTGACTTACCGATTCTGACAGTCGAGGCAATGGAGATCTTTTCGTGTAATGGAATTGCAGCCAATAATAAATTTCTTCGATACAGACAACTTGGGGAATGGTCTTAAAGACGACACTTTTTCTAGGTGATCTGGAACTTCGGCGATGGTCTCCATGCTTTCATGGAGCAGCATCCCTGATGTGAGGACGCCACAACTGCTGCTAACAGTCTTCGGTCGGCAAGACACTCAGGTTTTTGCGATGGGAGCTGATGTTTGGTAGTGCCTTTGATGTCACTTTTTTAGAAGATCAAACTTGGGGAATGGTCTTCAGGACACTTTTTCTAGGTGATCTGGAACTTCGGTAATGGTCTCTATGGTTTCATGAAGCAGCATCCCTGACTTATGTGAGGACACCACAACTGCTGTTGCCAACACTGCTGAACACAATTTGGTGTGAATATCTTCAGTCTTCACTTCCGTCAGAAGAATCTTGAAGACAATGTCGTAAAGTTCTTTATATTCTTGTCATGTGTATCACAATGAGAGGCAGTCGTGGATCGGCACTCAGGGATATGAAATTGGGAGCCGATTTTTGGTAGAACCTTGGATGCCACTAAAATTTGGATTGCTGCCAAATGCCCTGCATCTAAGAATTCTTTCAGTCTTTCTCCGACTCCCTGCTACAAAACTACAAAACTGGTGATGATGATCTCGTAGATTCATCGTCTTTATTTGGCTCACCTTCACTTTGCACCGTCTTAAAAGACACCTCATTATCACGCTGATGGTCTTTTACATGGTTTTCCTCTGTGGAATTCGAAGCTGTCATCACTGGTGCTAGCCTTTTCACTTCATCCATCAAATTGTTTTCTCCTCTTGATAACTGTCACAGTGACTTGATTAATGCTTTCTCATTCAGTGAATCGCGTCCAATCCTGGTAACAACAGAAGTCGTTTCCACTTTTAATTTTTCTTGAATTGATGACATGTTATTTAAAGAAATTTTCTGTAAAACATGTAAACATTATGAGTTCCCTTTTCAAACTGATTTTTGAATCATTTGGTGCAATTTGTCTTGCTGTTATTCTACAGTTTCGCGGACACCTGCGTTAAAAGGGGTCAGTCTTGTACACATTTCCCTCTACATAAATATCTTGGCAATTGTGTTTCGCCAATAATTGTGTGAGGTGTGTTTCAATACGACATAAAGAAATTCGCAAACCTCATGAACAGTGATTTGCACCATTTTATGATGCAGGCATCAGCTTTTTGAGAGTCTGCATTAATCTCTCTGATACTGATAGCCCATTTGTTCGAGAGTGGTATATTGCCGAAGTTGTAAGTCTAAAACCATTGTCCTGCACGGATTAACGGAAGCATTAAAAACAAATTGTGGTCCATTATGTGAAACTAGCTTAAATTGTCTGACAAACTATTTTAAGAAAATATTCTTCTGAGTACATCAACTGTTTTCTCTGCTGTGAATGACGACATTTGTACAACTTCGGGTCATTTTGAAAATGCACCCACTACTACCAAAACCAACCAACTCTCAACACCAAACCAAAATCCTGGCCTGGTTCAAACAAACTAGGACAGATAATAACGTCAGCTGCCCAAAAATACCACCATAAGCCCCGATTAAGTCGTAGCTTCTCTGTCCATAGACAGCCAAACCGTAAAGCATCCATTATACCCAGCAAGAAATCACTTCTTTCGTAAGCCAGCGATAAGAATAGACTCAAATGTTCTCGTGACTGCTTTTACGCAGGGAATGACCGTCATTATTCCGAGAGCAGCTCTGGTATCTGTTCCCGGAGACCATGTGATGGACTGTATGTAGATGTGTTTGTTGTCTGGGTTAGCCAGGGTATAAGTACATGTATAACATGTACATTTACTTAATATGTTTCTATCTATTGCTAATATCGCTTAATTTGTACTTAAAGAAAGATATATACTAGTTTTAAAAAACTTAAATCACCAGATTTATATTTGGAATGTATGGAATACAGGAGATAGTAAAAAAATAAATATTCATATTGGAGAAAAAAGGAAAGGGAAAATAAATAAAATTGACGTTGAATCAAAATTTTAAGCATCCAAAGCGGTATGGATTCCAAGGTTACTTAGTTACAAGTCCAGTCTAGCATTATTCATTCAGCAATTATTTCAAAGAAATATGGAGTCTCATATGAAATTATATATCGGGTCAAAACTATTTGATGAACAGGAAGCAAAGAGATGTCCTTGATGGCTTAACTTCTTCATTAGGATTAACTAGTCCAGGTGTCCCACAAGGATCAGTACTAGGAACATTTTTAGTTTTTATTATACATTAATGACATTTCTTCTGATCTAACAAATAATGCACGTCTTTTGATCAACTAGAGAAACTAGATAGTTGGCCTAAACAGTGGGTTGTTGATTTTAATCCCAATAAAACAATAGACCTGAATTTTACCGGAAAAAATATATTTCATACACTGTCAGATTAACTTTGGTATTAATTGTTCTTAAATAAAATTATCTAATAAATAATTATTTCTTGATTAACGAGGCCGGGTCTAATTTGTTCTGCCCTAGATTTTCGGATGAAACTTTTTACATGAATTTCTACTGATATAATTATTATTTTAAGATTAAAAAATAAGACATTTACCACACCGTTTGTTTAGGGGGTCATCTCAAAGTGTGTTAATCTTTAACATAGGACCCTATGGGATTTTGCTTGAAATGTATCAATTTTGCATATTTTTTACATTTTTTCAAAACTTCTGCCCTAGGGATTTCTTTTTCTGTTCTACATATTAAAGTTATTGCTAAAAGGCATCTAATGGTCAAATAAAAAAAAACTTTTACCTCCTGGTTTGTTCCAGGGGTCTTATCAAAGTTGATTTTTGTATGCCCAATTTCCCAGATTCGTCAGATAATGGCTATTTTTTTATTTGACAAAAGCGGAAAAGTTGATCTAAATAGTATTATTAAAACATTCAGACATATTTAAGTAATAAAAAAATATATAACATCACATATTAAGGGTCATTGATATAAAATACATGGTTACTGTCTGAAATATATGAATTTAGCTATATTTAGGCGGGTTAAGAAAACGTGACAGAAGGCTAGGCTTGCTGAACCCTCTTCACGTTTTCGACCCGAGCCCAAATATAGCTTATACTTCGAGACATTTATGTTTATTCCACAATATAACATTATTTTTACGCATCAAACGAGATATTTTCAACAATTTTCGCTGAATATCTGCAGTTGAAACTATCACGCCATGGCGTCAACCAAGCAAAAAGATGACGTCACAATACAAATGAAACGCTGCGCGAAAGCGTGCGTACTCGTTTTGTACTCGGCCTCGTTAAGAGTTAATTTTTCGAGGGAAAAACTATACCAAAAGCTGGGTTGGGAAACATTACCTGTCAGAAGGAAAGTATATAAATTAATATTATTAGTGCCCTGCCGGTTTTTTCTCTGCATCCGTTAGTCTGTCCGTCTGTCTGTCTGTCTGTCCCACTTCAGTTTTCCACACTTTTTTCCTAAACTGTTTGGGTAATAACATGAAACTTGCTAAACAGCTTCAAAATGCCCCAAAAAACCTGAAAAAAGTTTTTAATCATGGAAATCGCATGGAAAATATTTTCCATATACTGGCAGGAATACTAGAAGACATACTAGCTATTTAAATGCTGATCTTCATAAAGATTTTTTTGTTTGATAATTCTGTTCGCCTTACTGTGGGTTTCATATTGAAAATGCATTTAATTTTTTTTCAATGACCTAAATATTTTAAGGAAAGAAAAACTCTTTTTCAAAGCATAACAAATTTGGGCACACAAAAACCTATATATCTTGTCCTGTTGCTGTATTGAGACGATGATATTTCTTATGATGAAAATATTGCCTTATTTAACATTGTACATGAATATATTGCAATCACTTAACCATTAAAAAATAATCAATAAAGTAAACGAAATGCTTGATCCGTAAACAAGTTTGTTATTTTTTTTTGTACTTGCCTATTTACCGTTGTTTTGTTTCTTCGTGATTTTTTACCCTCATACCATTATTCAAATTTTTCATCCATTATACAATAAAAAATAATTAGCTTTAAATGGCATCTTACTTCCATTTTTTGTTAGAGAAGCAAATAACCAAAGAGAGCAGGTTCGTTGACTTAACATGGACATTTGTGCACATAATTGTCATGGTGTTATAGGAATATCCGCGGAGTTGTGGCAATTGTAAACAGGTGCCAAGCAAGGAAGAACGTGTTTGGTGTCGTTATTTTGACATGGTAATTCCGATTTTAAGGAATTGTGAATGAATTTTCAAATAATCCGATTACATTTATAACATACTTAATAAATTGGACATCTGTTAGAAAATGATTAACAGATAACGTTAGAGAAACGACTGCCGTTTATTCAATAAAAATGTACAGTTTAGACACGCATTTATGTTATATTCTTAAGATTGACATGTGAACATAAACACAATCATAAATTTGTATTTAGTTAATTACTTGAGTAACAGAAAGACATAATCCAGCGTTTAAGCTATAGCCCTGTGCACATTTTATTGGTAAACCCTGACCGGAATAAATGGTGTGACGTCAAAATAATATTTTTAAAACAAATAAGGTCTACATCGTGTCAGCCTCCAGTAAATACGGTTTCTATAAACTTTAAACGTGCATTAAAGCTTAAATGTGTACTCTATTTTAAAAACAGCATGACCATGTTATAATTTAAACCATATTTAGATACCATACATTATGTTTATTTGTATAATAAGATATGTTTATGACTTTCCTTCCCCTTCTATTTCTGCTATTTCAGAAAAGGAAAGCAAATATTAATTATGTGTTATGTTATTTTCTGTAACTAAAATTTTCTAAATTTGTAAAAATCATGTTCATATTGGCCACACATGAGTACCTCTAAGAAATTTTGCTGGGATGTGCAAATCTGCAGTATCTTTCAGTGTTGGAAGTTTAAAAGAGGTACTCAGGTGTGGCTACAATCAAATTTTGGAAACACTGCAGTAAATTCAACAATTTCAGTTATTTTTAACGACCATGATATGTTTTTCCGCATGTGAAAAACGGTGATGCCGAGGTTAAAAAAATACGTATGTATAGAAGCGGGATATCATGCCCTACATTGTTAGATATGACAATGATAGGGTTATCTTTGTAAAAAGATCTTAATGATTATGACTGTAAATTTGATTTTTTTCTCATTCATTTCATTCTTTAATATATATTCTCATTGAGGGTAATTCAGATAACATGGATGAAATACGAGGATATGAAACCAAATAGTTCATCTGTCGACTCAAAATTATGGATTTGCATGTTCTGTAGAGTGAAATTAACGGAACGCTAATACTTGATATATAGGATTACAATCTAATGAACTTTTTACCTCAACGTTAAATGTGATGTCCTAAAAGATCTGTGGTATTTTGTGCCGATATGTGTTAATCATATTTTTATGAACAAATGAATGGTTCTGATTAAACATACTCCTGTCTATTAGGTGCAGCTTCTATGCAAACATAATGTTTTATTATTACAAGGAATAGACAGTACAGAACAGTTTAAACTACAAGCAAAATAACGTGTCAAGATCTAATGACTTTTTCTTGTTTATTATAAAGTTAAAACTGATTATATAACACATATAAGAATAATGTAGAGATTTTGTTAAGTTAAATTTTCTATTAAGAGTATTAGTTTCAAAGAGGTTCTCAAGTTTAGCTACAATCAAATTTTGGAAACACTGCAGTAAAATCAAATTTTAACCGGGTTTTCAAACGGAAAAAATCCGGTTATTGAAAGGGGGAAAATGCGGGCTTGAAAATGGCGGACGGGAGGGCGGGCAAATGCCAAAAGGGTGCCCTTATTGTATGGATTACTCTTCCTACAGTTTTCAAGATAAGAAGTTTTTCTTTAGAAGATCAATTGGACATATGTATCAGATGTGTGCATATTGCTAGGGTTTTGATTTCTGATGATTTCTGAAAAAATACCAGCTGTTGAACTTAATCATTTTTTGGCAAAGTATTGCATAAAGAGTACCCCATTTCATGTGAAAGGTACATGTAGTTAGTGTTCACCAATTCAGGGTTGATAAATGGATTATAGATATTAATCACAAAAAAGAAGCCCGGTTTGTTGTCACATTTTAACGACCATGGTATGTTTAATCGCAGGTGAAAAACGGTGGGGCCGAGGTTTAAAAACGTATGTATAGAAGCGGGATATCGTGCCCTACATTGTTAGATATGACAATGATAAGGTTATCTTTGTAAAAAGATCATCGCATGATGGCTGTAAGTATGATTCTTCCTAATGCATTTCATTCTTTAATATATATTCTCACTGAGGGTAAGTCAGATTATATGGATGAAATGGGAGAATATGAAACCAATTAGTTCATCTATCGACTCAAAATTATGGATTTGCTTGTTCTGTAGAGTGAAATTAACGAAACGCTAATACTTGATTTATAGAATTACAATCTAATGAACTTTTTACCTCAACTTTCAATTTAATATCCTAAAAGATTTGTGGTATTTTGTGCAATTATGTGTTAATAATTTTTGATGAACAAATGAATGGTTCTGATTCAACAGAATGTATTATTTTTACAAGGAATAGAAGGCACAGAACAATTTAAACTGTAAGCAAAATAACATATTATCTAGATCTAATGATTTTTTCTTTCTTTTTTTTTTGATAAAGTTAAAACTGATTTTATAACACATATTAGAATAATGTAGAGATTTTGCTAAAATTAATAATATCTATTAAGAGTGTTAGTTTTCAAACAATTCAAAACCACACCAAAGACAGTGTAAATGATTTATCATGAGAGAAACTTTTGAAATCATATAAATCATTCGATCATTCTGTTTATTGTAATACACTGATTTTAACTATGTGAATCATGATGGCTTTTTCATAGAAAAATATTTGTTGTGAATTATTACAAATGATAAAACAAATACCAATACTGATTTATTTATTTATTTTTTATTTATTCTATCAACTTACAAAATTACAACAATAATTTTGATAAAAGAAGATTTTTTTAACTTTCATCTTTCTTTATGCTAGTTTTTCAAAATGAACTTTCCTCATTATATGCACTTTATTTTATTCAAGTTTTAAATTAATCTAAATAATTATCTATGCTATTCCCAGTTCGCAGTTCATTATTCTTAATTCAAAAGTGAACTGCATTCTAGAATGCAGTTCGCAATTCAAAAATTTATTTTTCATACTTTTGGGGCTGTTATTTTCAAGGTCATTAACTTGTGGTAAACCACTACCAATGTGAAAATATAGTGATATTGTTTTATCTAGTTTTTGAGATTCGGCCCCTACTTATAGTACTTTATTAATTATAATAGGATTTTAAACAACGGGCTCACAAACAACGAGGGTCCCTACCCTGTATGGCAGAATGGATTCAATTAAAAGTAAATAAAATGACTGCCTTTTATAATTTAATACATATTTTAACAGATGAAATTCAAAGAAAAATTCGTGAAAAATGTGGAAGGAGAACTCGTTGTAGGTCACATCTTTATTTTAAGTTTAGAAAAGGTTATTATGCATATACTGGTTAAAAGAATTAACCTACATGTACATAGTGTAGTTATAAAACGAAGTGAATACTTTAAACAAAGACGACTCCGCAGTATTTGTAAAGAAATACGTATAATTCGTCAGTTATTAGGGACGCAGGTAGCAACAGAAAAGGGTCATGCAAATTGTAGTCCGAGATCAAAATATGTTTAAATAAATGTACATGACTTTAAAGTTGATTTTGTGAATAAGAAATGTTAATACAATATTGTTTATAAATGAGCTTCCCCTTTCGCCGGATTGGGAAATTGAAGTTTGTTAGGAATGCTGGGACTTTTGGAAAAGTTTGCCTTATTCTACCTATATTTAAAAATGCATCAAAGAAGTCCGAAAATCTTATAAAACGTAATTTTTCATCCTTAGGATGGTCTTAGGACTGGATAAGTGCTACCCAAAGTTAAGATAAAGCTATAGAGCATCCTTAATTTAGTAGAGCATCGAGAAACAGTATTTAGGCTAAGGCGTATCCTCAGACGTACGTATGACGAACCATAATCCCAAAATAGCTTCATTAACATGCCTGCAGCATTATATACGATATAAGGAGGCGCACTTGGTGTTTTTGCAATGAGTCAGACCGTGCCTGCATCTATGACGTTATGATCAATTGAGGTTTTGTATAAATTCACAGCAAAAGTTGGTTAATTTTGATATCTTAAGGTAAAGATGCAAGGGGGGGGGGGAATTAATATTTATACACTTGCTTAAGATATGTTGACTATTTGTACTGCTTCTGTGACTTGATTGGTTGAAGAACAGATTATAAAAGAGATAACATCAGAAAATCATCATATGTTATTGGGGTTTTTATCGACAGCCAGGATAAACTTGCTAACATACATGTTACATATATAATCTGGTAAGTCATATTGGATGTAATTTCCTTCTCACCATGCTTTTATTTTCTATTTTTAATAAAAGATAAATAAATGCTATCAAATAATGTAAAACAATAATTATTTTGATAAACTAATTTATTTTAATGTAATACAATGTCATGTAGATAACATTTCATAACAAGACTCAAACGTATGCCGTTATGGATTTCTGAGGAAGAAAACAATCATATTAGTTCTGTTCATTTTTAAAGTCTAAAAATCAGACCATTTAATTTTTATGCTTTTTATAATTTTGTAACGCAAGAAAATAAGTAGCTATGTGATGTTTAAACATATATACGTTTTTTCTTTAACCTTTCATCTTAATTTAATATCAAATTCAGATATGATTTATGAAAATGATGTCAACTTTCCTGAATATGCTCATTGCATGATATACAAAACATCTTTTAATTAAACGTAAGTAATTTCTGGAATTTTAAATGTATGCTAATCTTTAATTGAAGGAGTGAGAGGAGGTATCCTTTTAGAATGGTTCATCAATTTCCTTTGACAATTTACACTTCTCGGATGTACTTTTTACTTCTGACATCTCTCATTCTTACGAAGTTTGTAGTGACCAACGAACGACGTGAACAGGAAATAAATGGCTCTTCAGGATGTGATGATGCAATTGTCAACGTAACATATACCCATTGCAAAATACGCAATACAGTCCAAAACAACAGTATATTTGAGAACGATGCTGAAAATACAAATATAACCAAACAATTGGAAACAAATGTTAAAAACAATACAGTCAATGTACTTGCTTCATCTACTCTGAGTGAAAATAAAGACTGTGATTTGAAGAACTTCGAGCAAAAAGAAAATATTATTGTAAAATGTACGAATGCAACAGGAAATATGCCGAACTCTTCGGTAAAAAAAATTTTCTCTGAAGACATGCTTTACGAAACCATGGTGGCCATTGGACTTTTCTTAGTAGGGGGTACTGTAATGGTTTTAAATTTGATAGTTATTGTTGTGGTATTTTCGACGCCCAAGCTTCGACGAAACACATACCTTAACCTTGTTCTATCACTTTCTGTGACCGATTTTCTTTTCGGGTTTAGTACACTCTTTAATGGCATCAGAAATAGTTTGGAAAGTCTTTCAAAAAATGGAGATTTTTGCTTTATATCAATTTTGATTACCTCTTCGCCATTAGTAGTATCGCTGTACCAAACTTTCCTTATTGGCTTTCATAGGTATCTTGTCATCACTGGGTCTGAATGGGGCAAGATATTATTTAAAAACAGACGCAAGTACGTTTGGTATATAATTGGCTGGTCAATAATTATTGTTCCATTATCATTTTACTACGATACTCTTCGCATTGAAAATGATCCAATATGTTCGATAGATACAGATTCTGAGGATCGGTTCATAATATTCTCCATTATCGCCATCCCAGAGTTCGCTTACATGTTTTTAGTTCTAGTGTTTTACTGTTTGGCTTTGCGTAGTCTTAAAGGGCGATATCTGAATCCGTCTACATCAAAAGTACCTCATAACATTCAAATTAACAAACGCCAGAAATATGTGAAATCAATGAAGTCGGTCAGCATATTGCTTGCAGTAATGTTAATTTTTTCTGGTCCGCTTTTGGTGCGCAATGTATTGGACTTAGTTCAACCATTACATGTACCAAATGAAGCATTATACTTAACGTTTGCATTAGCAAACATTAACTCGTTTTTAAATCCCTTGATATATTTTACAAATATTGTTGAATTTAAAACAGCACTTAGGCGTCTTTGCAGTAGGCCACAGCCACACTCTTCAACAGTTTATTCGCTTTAGATATGAGCATGGAATGACGGATTTATTGCGATGTTTGGCCCAAAACATTTATCATATTTTAAAATTATAGCTCGGTGTGTCTCATTCCATGTTGTTTCTATCAAAATGAATGACAGTTATGATATTCATTCTGAAAATTACTATGAAAAAGCTGTCCCGCAGTCAAGATCAGGAAAAGAATACGAATGTATAAGGAAAAATATTTTCTGTCGATTTACAAAAGAAAACATGTCTCTGTTTTTATCAAACGGTATGATAAGTTTATTTCATAGTTTTTGTTACTAAAAATATGGTGGTTTTTTTTTCAAATTATGTTGTTTTACCCCAAGTTTATTGTATCATTTTTACTTTGTGAATATTTTACTATTGATGCAAACTTTATGTGCTCGATGCTATTTGTAATGTCAATGTGGTGTGTTTGATTTTCTTAAAAAACAAACTTTTCTGTTTATATCAAAAATAAAAAGAACTACAAGACACTGGTAAACTGAATTTGTATGATTTCACTATATCATTAGCAATTTTGTTATAAACAAATATCTTTTACTTTTTTCCGGTTTTATTTTTTCATCTTAAAGGCACCAGTCACCAAAGTTTGAAATATTTCATATTTATGAACCTAACGCGAGAACTTGTTTTATAATATTAATAGATGCATGAACGTTAAAATATTTACATTTTTCAGTGTCTTTGTCTGTGATAACACTTAGAATCGATTTTGTAGAGAACAGTCCAATAAATTCAAATGACGTAATGTTTGGGCGTAAGCGGGGTTAGCATAATAATCAAAAGAAATGAAAATCATAGAGTACTTCAGTATTCTAATATTTAATCTTACACTTGCATTTGACCACGCCCCGATCAAATTTATCATCTAATAATACTCAAAGAGTGATTCCTTATTTTTTTTATTATCAGCCAACCGTCTGCTTAATCTTTGTACATATGACCCGTTTTTATACAATATTTGAAAATGCTCAGACATAGAGTTAAAATAAGAGGCAGTCATGAATTTACCATACGGCCATCAAACCCCTACCAACTGCTTGCTTCAATTTTAGAAGCAATGTGTGTATCCGTTCATAGTACTTACCGTTTCTTTAATAATTTCAAAACACAAGGGGAATGAAATACAAAAGTGCGTTAAGGTCTCACTTTGGGGAATCGTAGTATACCATTAGAGCGAGTTTTTTAAAATTCCTTTAGATTGATATCAAATACATTTTTAAAAAACACTCATTTTTTGGCAAAGTAATTATAATGTGGCGGCCGTGTATAGGTCATGTGCCACATCGCTCATCTCATCTTGATGAGTACAATTGGATCCCCAATGCAATGTGGCCCCACACTACTCCTCAACATTATTTGAATCAACATTATTCCTGTGTTCTATAAAGAGGTCCCTGTGGCCGTTAACGAATGCAAAGATATTTCATTAACCAATTTTCCTAATCAAAATATCTGGTTCAATAAAAACATATGTTTTAAGGGTAAATCTCTATTTTTTTCAAGTTGGACAATAGGTGGTTTATTACTAGTAAAAGACCTCTTTAATGAGAATGGCTTCAAAACAATAAACGACATAAAAGAATGCTTGGCATCAACAAGCAATTTTTTATGTGAGTACTTTATAGTTAAAAATGCAATAAAGTTGCACCTTTCAAGAATAGATTTACAAACCATAGATTTCACGAATTCGCTCACTAAGTCACATTTCTATTTTGAAGGAAAGCTAGAAGATACTACAAATAAAAAGTCTAAATTTTTCTACAATATTCTTATAAACAAGAAATCCCAAAAACCTATTATGGAAAATATATGGTGTAAGGAATTCCAAATAGACAAGTACTACTTTAATGTAATCTACAAGAACAAGATTCGATCATTATTTGATAAATCTGTATCAGAGTTTAATTATAAATTACTTCACAACTTGTTGACCACGAATATATCGGTTAGTAAATGGGATAAAAACATTAATGGGAACTGTAATAATTGCAATACGCCAGAAAATATAAAACATTTAATCTACAAGTGTGACCTGACAATGCCTCTTTGGCGGAAAATTTCTCTGATACAAAATATTGATGTTACATGGAAATTGATTGTCATTGGTTTTATTTTCACGAGCAACAAATATACTCTTATCTTAGACAACACTTTGTCATTCATTGCATGCAAAATTTACAAATATAAAATGAAACGTAGAATCTTAAACGAACATGTGTCATCTGAAGATATGCGCTGTTTTTTAAAAAATGCGCTAATGCAATTGTATCTTACTGTAAAAAAATCAAAATGTGTAAAGTTAAACTTCAGCATTCTTGAAAAATTATCAAATAGTATATGATAAATGAAATATTGTAAACTTTATTAATGTACTATTGTAATGTACAAGAGGGAGACATGTCCCTTTTCATGTATATGCGGTAGGCAATTTTGGACTGTGATGTTGTTGTTGTTAGCCCTGCCGCATTGCATTTACTTTATGTTCCGATTGTATATTTATTGCTAAAAATATTTTATTGAACAGGTATGTTCCACAAATATATATATAACATTGATACGAATATTACATCAATTGGCTAAATGATACCTCCCCGAATAGTACTATAATTTAATTTACTATTACTTGTATCAAAATGTGTTATTTAATATTTACGTCTAATTACGCTTTAAAAAAATACAATTATACATATTGAAGAAAACAAATACACTGTACAATATATATAAATGCCCTACAAATGTATATACAATATTGATACGAATATTATATCAATTGACTGAATGATACCTCCCAGAATAGTACTCTTATTTTACTTTAATATTACTTGTACTACATTGTGTTATTTCATATCTAAGTCTATTTACGCTTAAAAAAATACAATTATAAATACTGAAGAAAACAGATAATTTGTACGTTATATATAGATGTATGATTGATGTATGATTCATTTATATCGCTGATTAGCATAACTGATCCAGGGGGCCCCTGGCACCCCAGGTGATGTATATATAGAGAGCCTCTGCGGAGGTATTATCTCGCATCCAAATGTACTGTGTTTAATAAATACATACAAAAAAAAACATTATCTGAAGTTGCTTTCACTTAAGTTACAGCTTTTCTATACAAATGGGTTTTTAGAAGAGGATTTTAAGATTTTTCTCTATAAATTCCTCACAAGATGGGCGGATAAGGTGTGTAAAATGCCTATACACGGTCGGACAAGCTACTGAAAAATGAAAAATTTAATATAAATAAATCTGATATTTTTTTTAAAAAGTCATTTAAAACAATATATATTTAACATATCATTGATTTGTAACTTATAAATATGATCAATACTTGGAATATGTTTACTTAAACATGCGTATACGTATCAAAACCTGCAAACAGTATCATTTCTTAGAAATTTAAGGCATTTTCTTTCATAGAGTGGGTCTGTGCTCCTTATTTTTCTCATAGTCTAAATAAAGTCTAATGGAAACAAACAGATTTCAATCAACAAAAACATGGAGAGATGACCCACTATACATTAAAAATATCATTTTGTGTCCCAAAAATTTAACATTTTGAAAAAATAATACAAGTCCGTAAATTCGTGGCCAAAGTCACACATAGTATTTAAACAGCCTACTTTCTTGTGTCTGAAATGGCTCAGTTGTTAGAGCACCTGACATAAACTAAACTTGCATGTATAAATCTAGGGTTTTTATGTTATGGCTTCGATACCACCAAAATTTAATGCAATATTTTTTTCGTATCATATGTTTAATATATTTAAAACTGAATATAGTTAGAAATTGCGCTTTAGAAAACTTGTATTATAATATATTTGAATGAAAAAATAAATTGGTTTTTCACGACTGAATCGAATGGGCATTTGCGCTATCTTATTCCCCCATCTTCTTTCTCTAACTGCAAATATCAAAGTCTCCATTTTCAGGCAGGTAATGAGCTGGTCAGGGCATCCCTATCAGGGCATTCAGTGTGTGTCTTCATCTACAACATGTGTTTAAATAACTGTTTATTAAATAATATCAATTTAATAATACACTATGTACTATTATTAATTAAAATAAACATAGAAACCTGTGACTCCTGGCAACTAATGCCAATAATTAATTTCATATTATTAACAATAAACTAAAATTAAACAGTTTATTTACTGCATTTGATGAATTAACTTAAAGATTATGTGTCTAAATATAAATAAAATTATAGAGTATGGTACGTGTTTCATACAGACATTTCCTCTGTTTGAAATTGTTATAGATAGTTTTTAATTCACTGAATTTTTAAACTTTAATGTAACACATGTAAACCGTCGATTGCGATAATTAAAAATAGCGAAAAAACGGAAAAAACTAGTACTTCTGCATTTCTTAATTAACGAAATTAATTAACAGCATTTTAAAGTCAACTTATTCATCCCAGAGACGACGGTATTTTCATCCTAATTCTGACTGGTTCAAATAACCCTAATTATTAGATCCTGATGGATTTTCTTTGAGGGTGTAACATTGTCTTATTCCATGCATTGTCACTAATATACATTTAACAGAACACATAGAAAAGGATCGGGTATCGAGACATTGCTATTACTATTTTCTATCACATAAATATATATCCACTATATAGTTCTAATCCTGTGTGTCGTATTATTAGGGTGATTAAAGGTTTTACCGGGTTACACTGTCCGATTTTCTTAATATTCTTTCTGAAAAAAAGTAAAAAGGTGCAATTCATTAAAGTTGACTGAAAAACCTAGATATGTGATTTTTGCTATTTTTTAGTCGCCAATAAAGTGAATACATTGTATATCCAAATTGAACCGATACCAGTATACACCCTGAAGTCTAAAAAACATGAATTTGGTAGTTGTTTCAATATCGTTTGATAGTTTGTTGAAGTTATAATCTACATTTATATAAATCATTTTAATATCAATTTTCATTCTTAGTGATCGCAAACCACTTGCATTGAAAAATTTTAAACTTTATAATGGGTTTCCAGTTTGTCAAACTAAAATTGTTATTATCATGAACCAATACCCTAGGATTTTACACATAAAATGTGATTTTCAAACGCTTAAACCATTCATTCTGAAAGATTTGTTGAACCTTTATTCTGCCTTTTATTATTTTAGTGTTCGGTTTATTTTAAATGGCAAAACAATCCCCTGATTGTTTGTCCTGTTTTATATATCATTTCATATCCATGAATGTTATTATGTCTTTCCTATGATGCATACATTAACATGTATGGTATAATAAACAATCGTATTACGCGATTTTTGTTTTGCATAATTACCTGTTAGCATTTCTTACCCAAATGAACAAAAAAATGTTAAAAAAATATTTATGATTTAATATGAGTATCCAGCGGGTTGGTGTGTGAACAGACATTCGGGCCTACTCACCCTTAAAAAAAATATGCAATTATAATTTATCGAATAAATCAGTGGCCATTAATAAAAATACTTGATTTTCATATATAAATGATTTTGACGGGCCTTGCAAAACTGATTTCATATATTTTTTAATTTTCATATATATTTAAAGTAGGCGGAATCTTGTTGTCGAGTGGATATCAGGAATCATTATCATTTAGGATTGTATATCATCGTTACAAAATTGTACGGAAGACCTATTCATTGCTCGCAATGATATATCATCTAGTTTTTACTATATTTCGTAACGCCGAATCATAAGGTAAGCTCTGCAAAGAAAAATTAATCTTAGCAACATAGGTCATATTTTAAAGATGTTGTAATCAAAATATTTTGAATTCTTAGATAGATTTTCAATAACTTTATTGAAATTACTCTGACAATTTTCTTGGCAATACTATTGTACCAGCTACGTGTACAAATAAGTTAAGAAGATAAAACTCCGGCATCCCGGAATTCTTTGTAATGATTGCCTTTTACAGCAGACAATGCTTTAACACAGTGTCGTGGTTATGTTCGACAAAGATAACCTAAAATCGTATATCTATTGCATTTTTATCTTCTACTTTTTTGATTAGTATTAAAATAGATATTAGTCGATATTGTGGATATGTAAATTAAGAAAAAAATGACCATCGTCTTTCGTAATTTAAGGATTTGATTTTGTGCATTTACACGAATAGGAAATTCACGAGAGTTTGAGTTGAATTTGTCAGTGATTATTGAATCACAACTTTATATTTATCCCTTCAATTTATTCCAACCTTGTAATGTCCCTGTTGATAATTACGAATTGTACATTACTGTCAAGGTGAAGAGGGACAAGCATTTATTTTCATTGTTTTAACTAATCATAAAATTAAAAAGGACAAATAATGCGACCATCATATTTTTATTTCATAAAACCAATATTTCAATTTATATATATCGAACTTTAGTCAGTCATCTTTGAAAATTTTCGCTATTCTCCATTGCATGTTTTCACAAAAGATAACAGCTTTTTATCTGAATATTTCATGACCTGCAGTTTTGTTGTAACTTGCTCACAGTTAACAAGTCAACATGTCCCGATATTGGAGCTTTCTTATCTCTATTGTCCGTAAGGCTTTGCACATATATACTGATTTACGGCATATCAGCCTTTAAAATCTATCAAATGGTCGTTCTTAATTATCATAATGGAAACTTGATTCAACAAACTTGACAAGAATTCAGTTATACTTTGTTTGATCTTTATGCGCCACCAGGCCATACTGTCCAATTTGACAAGTTTATAATCAAAGAACTGATAGTACTGAAAAGCGCTCACCTAGCTTGGTTCTAAAGGAAATTTACTTTGTATAAGGTTAGTAAGAAAGAATCGATTTGATTTTTCTATATTTCAGCTTCTGTTTAGGCAATATATTTCCTCATCACTGCGTGGCAACCCCTGGAATAGTGTACGTAAGCCCCGCACCTTGGATTCACAATAGCCCGAACTTTATATTCACAATACCCCGTGCAACTATGTGCGTAAACCCCTGAAACTGTTTCCCTAACCAGAATAAATGATGAATATTTCTGCTCATAGGGGGCGGTTATTTGATGCCCCGGAAGTAGAAGTCTAACGACAATAAAGATAGCGCTTTAAAAAAAGTTTACATTCTCCCTCATATTTTTTTCTTCATAAAGGCTTAAAAACTAGTAACAGAAGTTGTAAAGAAACTTAGTGCTCCTTATTGTATGTCGTACCTTAATTAAGTGTAAAGTGTAGGAGCAATTCGTCTTTACACCATGGACTCCTTCAAGTCAACGAAATAACCATTAGGTCTACCTAAATGATTTAAGAAGTATTTTTAAGCTATAGATTATTATAAAATATAGAAAAAAGTACAAAAAGTTAATTTGCAATTGCAATCGTTCTTTGCAATGTCCTTCTTCAGCTTTTATTTTGATGCCAGCCCAAATCTTGCCCTTCTTACTATTTAGACCACAGCTATTACAGTTTTTGTGTTTCAATCTTATATCTGCATCTCTCAAAGTTTATGTTTTTCACTTTAGTTTATCATGCAGTGTTTTGTTTGACCGTGTGTATCCCTTTGTAAAAGCTTTCATTATTTATTTGGCCTCTAGTTATCCTACTGTTAATGCATGGTCAAAATAAACCCATCTTCTAAAGAAACGATTCATCTTCTTATAAAGGGTTTTATGTTGATTATATTTACATAAACGCTAAGGGTTTTATAAACTCTGTAGATTTTCCTTTTTTTAACATTAGCACAATGTATAAATAGTGCACTATTTATTTCATAACAATAATTATTAAATTCTTAATTCTAAAGAAAACTTAACTAACTTCTTTAGGAATGACGTGAACTCTACAGCGATCCGTACGCGCATAATTTACGTGCATTTAACAATTCGTTTTGTTATACTTTCATGTTAAATCGAAATCTGATTAGTTTAGACACAGTTGATAATCCGTTCTATTATTCTCAGCGTTGGCAACACAATTGGCAACAGTTAACACAACGAATTGTTACATGCGCATAAATTATGCGCGTACGGTTTGCCGTAGAATTCACGTCATTTCCACATTAAAGCAGTTTTCTTTAAAATTAAGACATTCGGTATTAAAAAAAAATGTATAGTGCCTGTTCGGGTTGGTAACAGTTGAATTTGACACCCCTCGAAAACCATCGTCAACCTCCTCTTAGCGTTGCAAAGTATGTTGCTTACGCTGGGGATAATAAAACGAATTATAAACTGCGTCTAGACCAATCATATTTCAGTATTTAACATGAAAGTAATAACATGATTTAAGAACATATGCTCAATAAGATCTTTAATACATTTTGGGATACTGAAGATTCCAAATGATTTGAATTTTGTTCATAGTATTTCTTGCAACGCAGTTTTCGAACAGGTTCATCAAGCATCGACGTTTTGTTTCACGCAATGTCGCACGGACCAAGATTGCCACGGAAGTTGTAGAGATTCATCTCACATACCCGTCTGTGATTGGGTTACTTTCATATTTGAGAGAGAGCTATGTTGCGTTTGCAAAGGTAAATAGATAGATAGATGTGTACAAAAAAACGTACGTTTTAACTTAATGTAACGAAACAACGCATGCATAAAGAAAACTATAAGTATTTGGCTCATTTATATACAATGGTTGCAGGGATCAATTGCATGTAGCTAACTTACATCATACATTATCTTTTTTATAGCAGCAACATGTTCTTCTGACACCGATTGTTCCGGTCATTCATGTAACAGTGGATATGTGTCAAAATGCAACTCGCAGCACAATTGCCATTGCGAGCGGGAGCCTACTTGTACCTTAGACATAAATTGTAGCAACCACTGTGCCTCGGGCTACACAGCAACCTGCAGCAACAGTCAATGTCATTGCCAAAGGGGTAAATTAAGTATTTACGCCTCTTTCAAAAGAAGGCACAGTGCTTTGCAAATGTTTCTGTAATCGTCGGCTTAAAGACTAATATACACAAATTATCTTAAGCCAGACGTAGCAGATAATATCATTCACCCATTGTCTAATTTCCGATAGAAAACCTGAAATGTTTTAGTTTCTAATATTTCTTTTTTATTTTGATTTTTCTTATAGGACAAAGTGATTTTATTATAAGTATAGGATTGTGATTTAATTTTAAACGTAAATTATTATGATAACATGCAGACGAAATATATTAATGCTTGTTTTTTGTAGTGGTAACATGCTCATCTGATGCTAATTGTTCGGGTCAGTCTTGTAACAGTGGATTTGTGTCAAAATGCAACTCCAAGAACCAGTGCCAATGCTTGCTGAAGTCTACTTGTAGTGTTGACACAGATTGTAGCAACCACTGTATCTCGGGCTACACAGCAACCTGCAGCAACGGACACTGCCAGTGCCATGCCCACAAGGGTATTATGTGGATTTATACGCCTCTTTTATAAGGAGGCACTATGTTTATACCTTTACATTTTTTTCCTTATTTTGTATTTTTATTGGAAGGGGTGGTATAACATTTATTTTTATTGTATTACAATCAAGAAATGGTTTAAAAGTTTGAATTTCTTTTCCTTTTTCTTCTTCAAATGAATGTTACATATAAGTACATATCAGTCTTTCATTTTTGCTGACTTTCATTGTAACATTGTAACATCGAGTAAAGAAGAACTCAAACAATTGTAGAATCGACACAGATGACACGTTGCTCCTTTAATAGTGACTGTGCACATTATCATTGCTCGTCTGGAAGAAGCTCGTATTGCCGAACTACGTTTCTAGATGGACATTGTGATTGTTTGGGTAAGATCAATAAGGTTCAAAATAATTAGAACTGCACTTTTGATCATTGTCATATAATATTATGTTTGGAAGTTTGCATATCGGTTAATATAAGCATTAGTATACAAATCAAAAAGCAATTAAATCACGCAAGCTTCAGAGGTCTTTGAAATTACATTTTTTTGAATGAAACTTTGTCCACATTTGATTTTTCTGTGTGGGTTTTTTGTGTGGTATTTTTTCTCGTCTTAGAATTTTTGAAAACTGCACAAAATAATACTTTTAATCATTTACTGTCAAAACGAAAATCGACAGAGTTCCGTATTTCTTATCTATTGGATGACTATCGAGAAGCCGTATTTCGATTATTGTTTTCTTTTATTTGACGAACTCTCATTTCTACCAGCCTGCTCATTTTGCCCTTCTTTGTATCAGCCTTGATTAATGCTATAATCACAGTTTTATGAAACAGAGTGTCGAGTGGATACTGACTGCTCGCAGCAATGTCAATACGGTTATTCCAAAAATGCCAAAGCACGATTTAAAATTGAGAGCGATAAAAATCTGAGGTATAACAGTTCAATAGTATTTATTCTAAAGATTAAGTAAGAATAAATAAAGAAACGTTAATCCAATATTTAGGTCTGGTATTAATTACAACGTGTTGTCCAGGTACATGAGAGAAACTATAGCTTGGCAAGACAATCATGAATATAAAAGCATGTCACAAATCATCTATAATATATTACTGTTTTGCAATTATATTCCGAAGGAGCATCAGCCCACTGTTCCAGAAACAGCGACTGTGCAAATCTCCAGTGCTCATCAGGACATACTCCTGTCTGTTCCTTATCAACCCATTCATGTCATTGTCAGACAACCTGTAATACCCACCACGATTGTTCGCACATGACCTGTCGCCGTGGTTATTACTTGGTCTGTTCCGCAGCACAGAACAACACTAAGACATGTGTTTGCAAATCAACCTGTTCGATGCAGGACGAGTGCACAAATTATGGCTGCTCTAGCCAATACAAATCCTATTGTCAATCCGGACATTGCCATTGTGCACACCGATGCTCTTCCGATTCATACTGTTCCCACTATGGACACTGTGCACATAGTAGTAGTAGACAACGCTGTTCAACTTATCTAGGGAACATTTGTGTCTGTGAAGGTATGTAAAATAATTGTGCTCTTATTTGCAAAAATTAATAAATGGTTTTTTTTAATTGATACCAGTTTCTCTTCCAAGAGTGTGTGCACGATAGCGAATGCTCTTATTTTCATTGCCAACCATACCATTCGCCGATTTGTAAAAACAACTCTTGCTCGTGCAAAGCTGATCCTGGTAAGCTATTGCCAGTATTGATTCAATGAATCCAACTTTAGTATTCGTTTTGTTATTAGCAATATAAAAGGATTATCTATCTGTTTTTTTATAAAAACAAAACCCCATTTTCACTTAGCTATACCGCTCTATAAGATTCTTTGTCCTACTATTTTAATGACACCTTCCAGTAGTTTATCACCTCATCGACAATTTTCATCTTTTGTGTACACTAGGGGAAATTTGAAAATTAGACTCTAGAAAGCTACATTTTCGTATTCAGTTGATGGAATTTGGAGTCAATGGGAATCCTGGACAACTTGCAGCGTCACGTGTGGACATGGGCGTCAAACACGTGAGCGCTCTTGTACAAACCCAGCACCTGCACGTGGGGGACTGCCCTGCAGTGGGAATATTTCTGAGGAGAGAAATTGCAGTCAAATTTCATCTTGTCGGAGTAAGTTTGTTGTAAGACGGTTCATTTTTGCACGACAGAAAACTTATGAGTTCGAATTAAAAAAGAAAGACAGTATCCTTACTTTGTTTGGAATTTGTATTGTTAAAAGTTGATGGTGGGTGGTCAGGTTGGGTGGCCTGGTCTATCTGCTCAGTTTCTTGTGGGGGAGGAACGCACACACGGGCTCGCAGGTGCAGCAACCCTGTTCCTAGCAACGGCGGAAGTTACTGTGTTGGGGACGTGTACCAGACACAGACGTGTGCCACGGCAGCTTGTGGAGGTAGAGTTTTTGTTCCATATGTCTAGTAATGGAAGAGACTACTAAAATCTAACTTTTTAAAAAGGGTTATCTTTAATTACTTTGTTTGGAATTTGTATTGTTAAAAGTCGATGGTGGGTGGTCAGGTTGGATGGCCTGGTCTATCTGCTCAGTTTCTTGTGGGGGAGGAATGCAAACACGGGCTCGCATGTGCAGTAACCCTTCTCCTAGCAACGGCGGTAGTAACTGTGTTGGGGACGTGTACCAGACACAGACGTGTGCCACAGCAGCTTGTGGAGGTAGAGTTCTTTTTTCAATTTAACTCTCTGAACTCATAGTAATTGAAGAGGCTCCTTTTTAAGTCCATTTTTTTAATTACAGGGCTAGCCTGTCCAACATGTGACCACAATCTTGTTTGTGCCTTTAACAACACCTGTGATTCCTCGGAGACCTGCATGATCAGGTCTTACCTCAAGACAAGGTTCACCGTCCACTGCTCCAAGGTAACGTTTTCTGAAGGGGGTAGTGAAGAAAACAAAGGTTATTTATATTGATAATACAGATTAGTGAAGGTTGGGGTATTCAAACATGTCAACATTTTATGCCTTCGAAATCCATACCTGGGTTTTTTTTTGTTTTGACTGTATATCAATTTTTATGCATTTCTTCATAAAATTTTGAAAATAGTTTTTTTTATAGAAGGAGGATTGTGCCTTTGAGCAGTCCAACCTTAATGGAGAGATATATTGTTGTGATGACCATAGCTGTATACAACGATATCTTGGAATTGATTAGCTCACAAAATAAATTGCTATGTAATACCACTTTTGATTTATGTAGGATAAGGAAATAGGTACAGTCATTCATTTGTCCTGTTTTTATGTGCTTAAATATATCACATAAACTCTATATGCACAAGAATACCAATAAATTAATTAAGAATCTATAGATGGTTATCTGATTAGACTTACGGATATTATGACGTCATAAACTGTGTATTCTCACGTAATTTTCTTAGCAGAAGACACCCATTATATAGTGGGTTTTAAATAGAAAACCATATCCGAAGAATTACACACGATAAAATTTGCATTATAACTTTATAAATTTTATATATTATATGATATATCACGTATTAAGATACATTGTATATTAATTTCGTCATCGGCGAAGGTTGCGGACACATCTTGATTTTTAAATAACTGCAAGAAAAAGTGTAATTTTTCATCTTTTTTTACTACATTATAGAATTATGACAGAATATTGAAGGCATTAATTTTTTTTTAAAACATGATTAAAGTGTTTAACTTCGTACGTCCTAAATACACCCGTGTTCAAGATATCATATGTGTGTTTTCATAAGATAAAAGATATTTTCGCTCCTTAACACTGCTTAATTCATCATCGAACGACTGGCACCCTTTCATTTGATCATTAGAAATGCACTCCGAAAGCATTGCAAATAATAAAAACAGAAAAATAAAATTCGACCAAAAACTTGAGCATGCCTCTTGAAGGAGGCTGTATGGTCAACAAATCAACCATCAGATCTAAGTATAATTTTAAGATATGATTTGTTTAGCCATGAACTATAATTACGTGAAGAAAACATTCATACATTTTAACTTAATATTTGGTCATTTTCCTTTATTTTTATGAAGAGCTCTTCTTCTAAAGGAGAATGATACAGTCTAAAAATGGCCACCACCATCCAGCCCTCTTTATAATCATAAATCCATCATGCTTTCTAATGGTAAAAATACTGA
Source organism: Magallana gigas (assembly GCF_963853765.1). NCBI lineage: Eukaryota > Metazoa > Mollusca > Bivalvia > Ostreida > Ostreidae > Magallana > Magallana gigas. The sequence continues at coordinate 17,895,206 of NC_088857.1, read as the reverse complement.
TTTTGGAATATCAGGCAAAATTGAAGTTCATACAATCGATAAATAGGTTTTTTTTTACTTTGTATCGGGGTGTTAAGACCGAATTAAATAATTGTTTTATGTGAATCCTAAATCAATTACTTGTTAGAACTGTTTTAAAGTATGTGCTTCAATTAAGGGTTCCTTAGATCTGAAGATTTACAGTTTGCAATAACAATGAACTTATCCAGCCATTCGTATTTTTACATTGAAAAGTTGTTAGAGTCACAATGAAATCCATTCTACCAAAAAGCATGTTTATAGTCCGTTGCAGTTAGGGGGATTTAGTTGTTACTTTTAATCAATTGATGGTCCATCACAAAATCCATTTTGAATAATTCTTAATCGGATTACTGTATACCTTGACGCCATTTAATTTTATTTTATATGATGAATTGTCGAAATAATGGTGAACAGCTGGATAAGAGAATGAAACTGTCCATTAATTTTTCTATTGAGAAAATAAATTGCAATTAAGCAGAAAGAATGTGTTGCGGCTTTTGCCAGTTTCTGTGTTGAGGATAGATATTTTTTTTACAAAATACCGATAAACTTGGCCAACGTTGACAATTTTGTGCAACGGTAGGATGAAATCGCACCGAAAGAAATTTGTCTTTGCGTTTCTCTGCCTATGGCTACATGCTAAAGGTAAGATTTTGAATCTTTTGAAATTCAACGTGTCAAGATTTTGTGAGGCGATTTCATTACAGAAGTTTTCTGCAGATCTGCAGTTCTTTGAGGAGAAATGGATCCCTACCTAACATTTAACATAATGGCGATATAAATACGACAAAGTTTTCTCAAAGTTTTATCGGTCACTGTTGTCACTTATTACCCTTTTGCAATGCTCAGTTGAACTTGTAGGCGATAAATGGTTTGTTTATCAAATGATGATGATATCTCTTTTGTTTAGGGATAAAACTGATAAATATATACTAGCTTTTCATTCTAAGACAATTTGTGGTCATTCATTTTGTATCTTAAGGTGGCTCGACACAGCAAGTATATTATTTGATGGATCGATACAAAGTCTTTTTTCTAAAACATGATTACAAAACAAAGACCAATATCAGCTTGTATACAACCAAAAAAGCGTTATCTTTTTTTTTAAAACTATATTAATGAAAATCATAAATTGTACATTTTATTTTAAATCTATGGATAAAATCTACTTATTGTCCTCGCATGAAGCAATAACCATACAATTATACTTTATAACAAATTGAGAGGAAATTGTGAAGGAAAATCTTAAGTTTGAACCGATCCCGATTGTAATTAAACTGATCCCGAACAAAATCACAGGACTCTTTAGTATATATTCATTAAATTGTATCAATAGATTCAAAATATATAAAAGAATAACAAGATTAATTTTCATTTAAAATAATTTTTAATGAAACAATGAAATAATTGACCAGACCATTTTGATATGTAATAACAGATAATCAGATTTTGCATCAACTTAGACCAAATTTTAAGCCCTAAATGTCCTGTTCGCAGAAAAAAAAAATATCTCTATTTTCTCTGAAAAAAATTACAAAAAAAATCATATAAAATAATTTGAAGCCAATATCGGACTATTTTTAAAAATCATACTTCAAAATAAATTCTCTGTCGATCCATAAAATAAAATTTTGAACTCACGACCTATGAAACCCACTCTCCAACCAGTAGGCGACCACCGGACTAACCACTCCGTCATCTTGGCTCAATAGTTCTACTTTTCTTGAAGGCATTTTTAGTAGGAATTCCTTTTTGTGGCATGAAGTACAGGAATGGAGGGACAAAGTTGCTCTGAATGACTATCTCTGGAAAATGGATGCAGCAAGTAGGGTTGTCTGCTCGTTTCATTGCCTACTAGACAAGACCTGCGAGTCTTTCTTCTATCATAGCTCAACGAAACTCTGTGAAGGACATCCCTCTGTGTACCTCTATCTGTCAGACGCCAGTAATCAAGTGTCACCCCATACACAGTATTATAAAAGTAAGTACTCGCCACATGGTTTTTTGATAAGATGCGCAGTGCTGTCTCTTTAATAATATTATGCTGTGGTAATTTCATGCTTATGAAGATGGTGCTTTTTGAAGATGGTGCTTTATTATATGAAGATGGTGCCTTATGAAGATGGTGCTTTTTAGTATGAAGATTGTGCTTAATATATGATGATAATGCTTTATTATACAAAGTTGGTGCTTTATATAAAGATATAGTGATTAATTATATGAAGATGGTGCTTTATTATATGAAGACTCTGCTTTACTATATGAAGATTATGCTTTATTATATAGAGATGGTGCTTGATGCTTTATCATATAGAGATGGTGCTTTATTATATGAAGATGATGCTTTATCATATAGAAATGGTGCTTTATAAAGATGGATCTTTATTATGTGAAGATTGTGCTTAATTATGTGATGATACTTTATTATATGATGATGATGCTTTTTTACACGAAGATGATGCTATATTTTATGAAGATCGTGCTTTATTGTGTGAAGATTGTGCTTAATTATATGATGATACTTTATTATGTGATGATGATGATGCTTTATTACATGAAGATGATGCTATAATATATGAAGATTGTGCTTTATTATATAAAGATTTGGCTTTATAAAGATGTTGCTTTATTATATGAGGATGGTGCTTTATTATATCATACTTTATAAAATGATGAGGATGCTTAATTACATGAAGATGATGCTATATTATTTGAAGATGGTGTTTTATGACCATATATATTTTGTATAACCACAGCATAATATAATTAAGCACAATCTTCTCATAAAATGACTACATTAGGCAGCTATGGCGTTCCATGTACTCGTCCCTTAATACGGAGCAACATCATGGTGTTTAGCTGCTGTTCTGAATCTTGTGGATTTCGCTAATGTTTATACTTATCTAAATCAAGTTATTTTTTTGTTTCAATAATGTTAATATATTTTGTCGTTTTATTGTTTACATATATTTTTAAAGAAATTGTTATTAGAAAGAGAATTTATCAATACATAGTTAAAATTAATAATATGTAAGCCTATCTGTAACTACGTACACGTATTTGATATAATTAGTCATTAAGTTTGCCATTACTTATGACATTAACATTATTTTTTTAAAACTTCATTCTGTTCAATTCCTTTAGCAAATAAAAGTAAGCATTTATTGACATCTCCTTTTGATAGTTGCCTGTGAGGGTGGACCGTCTTATAGATACGACCGAGTCATCAATACCTGTTACAGCGTGAAGGAGATCAGAAGGTCATGGTACGCTGCACAGTTGCACTGCCAATCAGAGAAGGCCTGGCTTCTGGATTTGAGTGACTATCAAGTAGCGTCACATCTAATGAACAACTTCAATAACTACCATGACCCTTGTAGGTGAAATATTTGTTGAATTTTCAAATCAATTTTTAAATATATGCCAATATATATAAGTTTTGGTATTTTCCGTCTTTACCTAATTGTTTATTCGGATAAATGTTTTATGTTGCAGCTAAAATTTACTTCTACACTGTCAAAACTACTTATTATTTTCAGCTTAGGAGAACTGTCAATACAAGATGCGAAACTTAAAATGTTGCAATCAATCAAGCATTCGTTTGAAATTATGATTTCATTGATATATTTTTCATATTATTGACTTATTCTAACATTTCCAGTGTCTTTGCCTGTGATACCACTAGGTATCGATTTTGTACTATAAAACCCATAACTTCAAATGACGCCAAATTAAGGCACCAGCGTGGTTTGCTTATTTATATTCAAATATTTAATCGTACGATGGCTTAAAATTATACAAATTTAAGTTAAAAGGAATCATTATTAGAATATTACGAGGTGGTGATTTCGGTCGGGGTGTGATCAAATCTATCATATAGCTCTTCGGGCTTTATTGGATTTGATCACGCCCCGACCGAAAATATCACCTCAAAACACTCAAAGAATGATTCCTTATTCCTTATATAGTGCACCATGAATAGAGACGTTTTAACAAGGGCTTTAACTTTCGGCAGTACGGCTATTTTAACTGAAGATATTGCACACGTTCATCCATTTTAGTTCTGATCTACTACTGGTTCTGGTTGGGATTGACTGATCTTCAGTCGGAAGGAAACTATGTTTGGAGCCATTCCTCCAAAGCATTGAATGGGTCCGGGTACTGGTTGCCAGGAGAACCAGACAACGCAAATATGAACCAGCACTGCGTGTACATGAGACACCAAGATGGACGATTTCAGTGGGGTGATATAGAATGTACCACAGACTTCATAGAGTTCATATGTCAGTCCATTGTTGTTTGAATGCAATTCTCAACATTTAAAACGATGATTTACATATATTTATATTCCCATCGTGACATTAAAATTCTGAAGTTTTGCTGGTTTTTTTCAAAACTGAAATATCATTCAACTTATGGCACTTTTATTATGTGTGTTCAAAATTGTAAAAATGGCACAATGTATAAGATTTCATTACAGTGATAAAAAATGTACAATATAATCACATAGTTCGGAAATATATACAAATATAAATAAATGTATTTCTACTTCATCCTAATTTTCAAAATTCTTCAGTTTTGTTAGCCATCCAAAACTGTCATTCGCCTAAAGTTATGGCACACCAGCAATATGTTAAAATAAAAATGACACTCTCTGAGAATTCAGTGGGTTGATTTTAAATGTTCAACAGATTTGAGATCATTTTGTTTGAATGTACTTTTCAGAAGTAGTTTCATTTCCATCGCGATTTTTGGAAGTCTTCTGATTAGATGTTCCTCAATACGTGTCATTCAATTCAATTTTTGTATTCGAAGTCGTAAAATATCATGACGCAGTTTCACAAATCTTTGCTTGTATCTCCTTGCGTACATACATCCATTATTAGGTCTACAGTTAAATTTTTGGAATGAGTCACACTATAGGCCGACTGAAAACTCTCTATTGTGGAATACCCAAATACTTGTCATTCAATTCAATGCCATGGCACTTTTGTATTGGAAGTCTTAAATTAACATGGCCCAGTTTCACAAATCTTTGCTTGTATCACCTTGCGTACATACATCCATTATTAGGTCTACAGTTAAATTTATGGAATGGATCACAGTGACACTATAGGCCGACTGAAAACTCTCTATTGTGAAATACCCCAATATGTGTCGTTCAATTCAATGCTACATGGCACTTTTATATTTGAAGTCGTAAATTAACATTGCACAGTTTCACAAATCTCTGCTTGTATCACCTTGCGTACATACATCCATTATAAGGTCTACAGTTAAATTTTTGGAATGAGTCACACTAAAGGCCGACTGAAAACTCTCTATTGTGGAATACCCATGGTCAGAAATCAAACACGGTATGAACTTGAGATCCGTTCTACTGTCCTTTAGTCTAATGAGAAAATTGATCTTTGATGGAGTTACTCCGACCTTCTGTGCAACCATAGCGAGGTAAACATCATCCTCATGAAACCTTGGAATGTATGGCATGGCTTTTTGGAGTTTTAGAACGGCTGCTTTGCTAAAGAAAACAGTCCCTGAAGGAATGTATGGTGGAAAACAGTCAAGCGGATAGGCCTGTCTTGACACGTAGTGTTTGTTGAAGTAATCTCGCGTTGGGAATGGTTCATCTACGACAAGCCCACTGTAAAGGTTATCAATTTTTTTCTCATCAACCGAACGTAAATAATTCAAAGTATTTGGGAAATTCACATACATGTCATCGTCTACAAAAACAACATATCTGGCATTTCTACAAAATTTTGTTATCCAATTAAATGCCATCTCCATTTTTAACGTGTTGCTCCAGTAACCGTCCTTGAAGTTTTCTTGAACAATGTCTTTGTACAAGTTGGCCTCGGCGTCAACCTGCTTTTGAGTTCCTTCACTGAATGCCATGATAAAGATCATCTTGCGGTTCCCGCTGTTACTATCGTGACCCCAGGAATGCCGAATGCCATGACGTTTCTGGAAGTTTTTAGTTGCAGATTTGACAACAGTCAGAACATATATTTCCGGGATCCCTTTACAGATTGATTCAGCAAGGTGTATATATGAATATGGATGTTTGTTTACGGGTTGTAAAGAAATACTTTCTAAGTTTTCAAATTTCAGGTGTGGATATCCAAAATCACTCCCACAAGTGTAATTGTTACTTGCGTGCTTCATGTATCCATAATAGCACAGGGTTATGATGCTGAATATACATAAGCTGATATAAAGCGGTTTGATGTTTCTTTTGGCAACCCAGCATGAATTTAAACTGACGAGAATTTTCATGGTTGAAAAAACCAATTTCATCCTCTAATGCAGAACTGTAATAGTAATTAGAAAAAATGTTAAATTTCTTTATCATAAATGTGTTGTTGCAGCATTGTAATAAAATAATTAGTATCTTTATTCTTTTTTATAAATATGGGCTACAAGCAAAAAACCCCAAATAGATGTTTACCGGATTAAGTTGAAATTAATATGATGAAATTAATTTAAGTGAAAAATTAGTGGTTAAAAAAAATAAATAATCTACAAGTAAGGGTAACAAACACTATTATTACATTTATTCACCAAGGCAACTAGTTTACACAGAAGGAGCGCCAAGATATAAAAAGTCTAAGCACTCTTTCATAAATCATTATCTTAATATGTGTTTTGTCTGTTGAAAAAGAAGATGACTTTTGGAGGGGGTACTTCGCTTAGTTTTAACACTGATGATCATTATGTGATACAGCATACTTATATACGTGAGTTCAACACTGTTGCAATTCTTGTAAAGAAACATTGTGATGGTCCACTAGCATATCTCTTTCTTTAAATTTTAACAACTTGCTAACTACAAGGCCATTTGCTACTTTTTGAGGGGTTTGAAGCATCTCTGATAAGAGAAATTTAAATTGTGTAGTTTTTTGCCTTTCCTCCCCGTGGGCTTCGTGGGTTGCGCAAATCAGTGCAAAAATGGCATATTTTTCAAAAGTCTTTTTCTCTATTTCCATACATGTGGGTGAAAAAAACTAAATACATGGTTGTGATGTCCATGAAGCCCTCAACCAAAAATCTTGAAATTCATAACCCCTTAGGGTTTAGACCCTATTGCGGGGCCAATATGCCATATACTAGTGGTGAAATTTATAAAATTTTAGAAAATCTTTACTTCCAGATAATTTTAAGGAAAACTAAATGCATGACTATGATGTTCATAAAGTCCTCAATCTAAATTGTGAAATTCATGGCCCGTGGATTAGGGGTTTAGGCCCTAAGGTGGGACATGTTAGTGAAAATTGATTAAATTTTAGAAAATCTTCTCTACTTCCACACTATTAACGTATCACATAGGTAATCGACCAATCAAAATGAACTAAGTCAATTGTGGTTGAAATTATTTTTTTCCTTAACTGCATTTTTACATTTCCCTTTACTCAGTTTAAAAAAAATTTTTGTTTCAGCGAGAATGATATTTCATGTAGATTGTCAGATGATTATCTTTTTTCACAGGGAGTACTTCTTTCAGGGCACATGCAGTAGCTTCCTGGGGAGTGTGCAGTCTGTTTACATACAAACGGAAAACACGTGGTTTTAAGGGTATAGACCTGTTTGAAGATAGATGCTGATTCATGTGCCCTTTTTTTGGTGTAAGCAGTAAAGCTGATGAGATCGTAACAAATAACATTTTCCCTGAATACTTTTGAAGGTGTCAACGCTAATTTTTAGACTCTTGAGATCAATCTCAAGCTTGCAAAGATGATGATTATTATTATATGGATATACACCATATAAGAACTTGGTGAACTCAGTGTATCTTTTATTGATACACATAGGAGCGAAATGATGACCTGAATTGTCTCTCTAAGAGCAAATCTTCCCGCATTCTTACTAAGCTTTCTGCGTATTTTTATAAACTTGGACTGGGGAGCAATTGCAGCAAACACATTATTGCATTGTGTAAAAATGCGAGTTTTCATTCAAATGACTTGATTGAATTTACGTTCGTATTAGAGATAGGTATAAGAATGTAGTAGGAACAAGAGTAAATATAAAAGAAAGTAGTAACGGATAAAAAAATATTAAAGCAACATAGAATTATTAATAAGCAAGCCATGAATAATAAAAACGAATATAAGTAAAATATGATAGGCAATTAAGGTGACATTCATGTGTAAATGTACAAATAGAAATTAAAGCAAAATAAGAAAAGGAAACATCGATTTTTGGCGGAAGTTTTTTTTTTTCATATAACATGCACAGAATACAATGTACATAAACTTTAAATACCATGTTTGTTGTACTTAATTATTGATAATGAATAATTTTAGAAGCATTCTTTAAACTGTAGTTTGTAAAACCAGTTAACTAGACTATGATAAGCTTATGATTTATTCAGAAAAAATGAATGTATTTTAATAAGACTTCATATTTTTCGTGACGGTTACATTTAAAATGTGAACGGATTATATTAAAATATGTATCGAATGTTTTTTTATGTTTTCTTAAGTAATTAAAAAAGAATTTATTAATGATATCCTTAAAAGCAAAGATTTTATTACGATTATCATTAACAAATGAAACAATGTGGCCATAACATAACGTAACGTCGCAAGGTGAACAGGGTCATAGGCAAAAAAAAATCCATACCTTTAAATGCCATTCAAAGTTATTTATAGTTATTGGATCATCATGAAACTTCATACTTTAATGTTCTAACAGATACAAAAATCTTGAATTGTGAAAAAAGGGCATGGGCACAATCATTTATGCCCCTGGAGCTGAACTATAGCCTCCAACTATTGCAATCATTTTGAGGAATCGATAATACATTGTGTATATTAAAATTTTATTTTTATTTAATTGTAAACAAAGAAGTATCTGATTGGGGTTTACGGAGCAAAATGAAGCTTAAAACGAGGCTCCTAGTCTGATTAAAACCACCATCCCCTCCTTAAAGAGTGAGTAAAATGTTCAATGATGTAGAATGTAGAAGTCTTACGGACCAAGATGAATAGGAGAAGGGATAGTTTTTAATCATGTGACTGTGCGACTCCCTAACAGGTCATCTATGGGCTTTTGTACTTCGGTGACCGTCAAGGCATGTGGGCCTCTTGTTTGAACCATTCGTCAATATAGTTTACAGTGTGTGTGTGTAAAATTTACTTAGACACAAACAAAAGCTGTGAAGCCTATTCTGAACACCCAATTAATCTTATTATAGCCCGTCGTTTATACCAGATTAAAGCCTTCCCGTTTGTTCCTCTGTCTTATTTCTTACAATAAAAAAATTGCATTGCCCCTAAAAAAAAAGTACAGTCTTAACTTACCAACTAACCAAGCTACTGCAGTGCATCGGATGGTCAGAGACAGAGCCGGTAGACAAGGACGGGAACCAAACAAAAGTGTGCAAACTGAAAGAGGTTCTTACACATTTCGAAACCGATAGGTTTCGGCTCGATCCATTTATGATTACAAGTAAAGTTAACTGTTACATGTACGTTACAAAGAAAATTATTAGACCCCTCATGTTTGTTAAGTTTATAATTTTAAATGTGTTTTTTAATAGGCTAACTGTAAAGAGTAGTGAAAGGTAATGATCTATGTGATTGTCATTGCATGCGCGGATCCAGTTCTCCAAATTGGGTAGGTTGGGGGGGGGGGGGGGGGGGCTGAGAGATGAATTAATTGTTTGTTATGGTGCAAGGCTTTCTTTTTCAAAATATTATTTTGTGAATTTGAGAAATTTAATTTTCCGAAGGGGGTCCGAGTTATATAAATAGGCTTTATCATGCGTTTATATTTGTTTTTGTTATTAATACCCCAACCGCAACTTGTTTAACCGAGCTCTATCAGAAAGGCCCAAGAAGTTGTGATAGTGATATATCCTTATTAACAGTCTTCTTTGTCATTCTAACAAACAAAGCCGGACACAAAACAACACAGCGAATGTAGTTAATTCAACTGGTCTAATTACATGCGAAAGTGCGGTGTGCCGTTATTTTTCTTCAAATTTTCATGAAAACTAAAGTAGTTAAAGTACTGCGCAAACTCTAAAAAAAAATTCCTTTTTTGGTAATGGTCATTTTTTTTTAGGTGCACAATATATCCGCGCAAGGTGATTTTGTTCCGTCGTCCAAGCTATGCCGATTTTTTTTATTTATTTTTTTTGGGGGGGGGGGGGGGGCTAGTCCAGTTTATTTTATCTGAGTGAACTCATATAAAATTGTCTTTGAATCTTTTCCGTGGTTCTTATTCTCAAATACAAAGAAGATGGGGGAATAAGATGGCGCAAATGCCCATTCGGTTTAGTAGTGAAATACAATTTTAAATTTATTTTCCCCAATTAAATCTATTCAAATATATTATAATACAACTTTGCAAAAGCAAAATTTCTAACTATAGTCAGTTTTAAATATATTTAACAAAAAATATGAAAAAAAAATATTGTCGGAAATTTTGGTGGTATCGAACCCGTAACATAAAAACCCTAGATATATACGGTTAGCTTATGCCAGGTACTCTAACCACTGAGCCATTTCAGACACAACAAAGGCGGCTTTTTTAAATATTCTGTATGACTATGGTCACGAATTACCGGACTTGTATTATTTTTTCAATACGTTCAGTTGTTGGGATACAAAATGATATTTTTAATGTATAGTGGGTCATCTCTCCACGTTTTTGTTGATTGAAATCGGTTTGTTTTCCATTAGACCTTAATTAGACTATGAGAAAAATATGGAGCACAGACCCACTCTATAAAAGAAAATGCATTGAAGTTCTAAAAAATGACAATATTTGCAGGTTTTGATACGTATACGCCTGTTTGAGTCAACATATTCCAAGTATTGAACATACCTACCGGTTACAAATCAATGATTCGTTAAAAATATATTGTTTTAAATGATTTAAAAGAAAAACCATCAGATTGGTTGATACTTTAATTTTTTAGTAGCCTGTCCGACCGCGTATGGGCATTTTACACGCCTTATCCACCCATCCTATATTTGGATGTTATTTTACTAGCCAGGGTTTCAGACGGAGCAGAAAGACGCGCCATATTCTGAGCTGTCTTAACCCTGTCAAATTTAAGTTTTTGTATCTTTCTGTCTCTTTTTTCTTCTCATGTCACGGGGTCGTTTAAAATTCGCCTTCAAATGAAGTTAAAGTTAGAAACCGGTGGTGATTTCAGCTTTAAAGGGGCATGGTCACGATTTTAAAAAAATTATTTTTTCGATTTAAATGTTTACAATGCTTTAGTAAGGCATTTTAAAAAGGCAACCAAAATTTGAGTGTCATTTGTTGAGATATAAGCACTGTCGTGTATCCGCGCCGGTAGTGACGTGTTTGGATAAAGTGAAAATGGTGGTTCCGTTTGCTTCTTGATAAGTTTTCGTGTTATTTAAGGCTTATATTGTCTACTTTTACACGAAAAAGATCGTCAGATCTATTTAAAAGTGTATAAAATCTTTAAAGTTCTACGAATTTTATGTTAACATTATGTAAATAAGCAGTTCATGTCGATTAATTGTGAATAACGGAACAGGTTTGGATGACCTTGTTTTTCAAAATAGGATCGGTTTGGATACGCATCTGATACGGTTTGGATGTAATTAATTTGTGAGTGTAAATAGTTCCTTTACTTATCCCCTCGCGAAGGGGATATACCATCGCTACTATTCGATATACATGCCCTCACTGAAAAGCATGCTGATATCGTCATGTGATAGACATATGAAGTCACATTGTTTAAAAAAATAAACATACACGTTAAAGACTTGTGCATTTAAGCCAACAAAACTTAATATACCGTAATTTGAATTTCAATTTTACACACGCTCCAAATAACGTGCAATTGGCTTACAAAAATTGCATACAGATTGCTTTACAGATATGTTAAGTCTATTGTATAATCATTCCATCGATATTAATTTCGAAAGATTCAGCCTTACCAAAATCTGTACCGACACAAAAAAACATGTGTTTAAGACAGTTTCAATTGTTATGCTTCTATATCGTTATCGGCTTTAAACGTGAAAACGTCAAACAATCAAAAGAGATCAGTCAAATACAGAATTATACCAACTTTAAAAAGTTTAAAGTCTGTAAAATCATCTAATGATACAAATATTTTTTTCTTTTAAAATTGAAACGATATAATATATCGATACACTGCACAGAACAAACCGTGATAACGTGGATATTTTTAATTATTGGTATCCTGATATGGGATTCATGAAAATGAAAAAAAATTCTCTTTTGATACAGAATATTTAACTTATCCAACATTATACTTGTCTATTTTTCTAAATTAAAAATTGAAACGTTCCCAAACAACTTCTTAGTTTTGCAACAGCCTAACAACTTTGCTTTGGCAAATTTTTAACTATGACATTTTTATCATTATACTTTCATGTTAAATACTAACGCGGGTTTTGTACTTTTACTGCAGTGACACCACCTTCATTTCCCGCATGAGTCACCAAAACCTCTTGATATACATAGATACATATTTATTGTTTTGATTTTCTGGTGAGAATTATGATTGAATAAAATTTAATGTACATATAAAATGGCGATGTTTACTTAGGTCTCGTCATCACTTGAATTTTTTGGACAAACTATTTCTAACAACAGAGTAAATATATGACTTGGCAGACATCTATGGTACTTTGTATCATATCAGTATAATCACTGGGAGTGAAATAATTGTAGAACTTTCTTTGTCTAGCGATGTACAGGCTTGGTATTGAATGTAAACGAGGCTCACTTTCATAATATTATTACCAAGCACGTTCTCCGTTAAACGTACTTCACGATTATAAATATCATTTCAGAATAACTAAAAAACACATCATATTGTCGCTTGCCACAAAAGTAGTAGATAGTTGTCTGTTAAGGTGTGTATATGATATATTGCTTTTCAGGTTAAAGGTGAAAAACTTATATTTTCTTTATAATTTAAAATTAAAGAAAGTATTCTTTTGAAATGTCAGTAAAAAAAAAAAACTTGATATAACTATATTTACATTTTCAATGTCTTTTCATTTGATAACGCTAAGTATCAATTTGTTCATATTCAGTCCAATAAATTCAAATGACGTTTGCTTATTAAAATATTTAAAAGTACAATTGCTGTGAATTAAATTAATATAAGAAATAAGGAATCATTCTTTCGATATTGTGAGGTGTAATTTCGTTTCGAGCTTTATTGGGTTTGACCACGCCCCGACCAAAATAATCAACTCATGATATTCGAACAAAGAATGATTCGGATCCTTATTCGTTAAATAATCAATTTCTGATCAATTATACACTAAATATACCATTTTATCAGAGGAAAAACACAGGCTTGTCTAAAGAAATAAACTTCTAGTCATCCAGTTTTAGTTCCCTTCGAACATGTGGAAGTATTTTGGTTTTATAATATATCATTATAATATTATATAAAAATATTAAAAATCCTAAAACTTTAAATTATTCAAACCGTACCATTTGCACAATTGATATTTTAGCATCCAAACCGGAATAATTTATTCATCCAAACCGTACTACTTCTTTAGCAGGTGCATGAAGTTATCGCTATTTTTATACATATTAATGTATTAAAAAGACATCGGTTTGGTTTTATTTGGTTAATGCAATGTTTTAAATTAATTTTGGCTGCTTCAGATTTTTAGTATGTGTTATATTATCTACGTAATCTAGAAATAGTTCTTGGTTTTGCGTTAAAATGACACGTTAACGATTGATTTTTCTACAAATAAGTCGTTTTTATAAACGATGAACGAAAATAACGCACACTCTTTTCAACTGCAAAACCTTCAGAAAAATATGAATGACTATTACGATATTTTAATTAATATTTACCCCGTTGTCGATAGAAAAAAGGACACAACACTCATTGTTTTTGCAATGGATACGCCATTTTCACGTTATCCAAACATGTCACTACCGGCGCGGATACACGACAGTGATAAGCGAGTTACAGAGCTTACAATTCTTCGTAATGTAAACAAAGCGTTTGTTTTCACTTTGAATGTTGAAGTAAAAATTTCAGTTTTAAACCTAAAACCAATGTTTTATACGTTAGGAACTGTTTATCTATGCTTAAAATAAATAAAAAGATAGACAAATCAGGTGGAAAAAGATCTTTTACTGGTATTTTGAACCTATTTAAACAAAAACAGGACACGTGCCTTGTTTACATGACGAAGAATTGTAAGCTCCCCCCATTTTTAATTTTTCTTTAAATTTTTAAAGATTTTTAAATTTGAACTACCTGAGGATACTTCCACACAAGTTTCAGCTTTCCTGGCTGATTAGTTTCTGTGAAGAAGATTTTTAAAGTTTTACTCTACATATTCCTTTGTTAATTTCGACACCCCATTGTGGCCCCACCTAACCCCCGGGGGTCATGATTTTCACAATTTTGATTGTACATTACCTGAGGATGCTTCCAAGTTTCAGCCTTCCTGGCTTAATAGTTCTTGAGAAGAAGATTTTTGAAAATTTCTCAAAATTTTTCATTAATTTCAAATTATCTCCCCTTAAAAAAGGGTGTGGCCCTTAATTTTCACAACTTTGAATCCCCTTTGCCTAAGGATGATTTGTGCCAAGTTTGGTTGAAATTGGCCCAGTAGTTCTTGAGAAGATGTTGATAATGTGAAAAGTTTACGGACAGTTCAGGTGAGCTAAAAAACAGGAAATAATTAGTAAATAGAAGTTATAGTAGGTATAAGCCCCCCCCCTCCCAAAAAAATCAAAACAAAAAAACAACCACGGATTAGGCTTTGCATTTGCAAACCCCTTTTTTTGGCTTCTGAAGAATTTTTTTTTTTTTTGATGAGTCTGCACCCCCCCCCCCCCCTCCACTTTCAAAAACGATGCTAAGTACCTGCCTCTTAAATCAACTTTTGTTCCATCTATTTGCAAACAAAGGATCCAGTTGACTGTTCCAGATGATTCCCTTGTTCCCTTGTACCGTCTTGAACTCCAACTCCCGTCAAAAATGTGTTGGAGTTCAAGTTATCTATCGACCTTACGTTAACATGTGTCATTGCATGGATACTTCATTATCGATCTTGTAAGCAATATTATGTTTTAAGATTTATGTGTATTTTCTGATGGAAATTCAAGGCTGTGTACTCTTGAGGTAAGTTTATAACAGCTTCATGATCCCCATGGCCAGGTACATCAGATTAAAATTTTAGCACATTATCAGTCCTTCCTTTCCTTATTAGAAGATAGCCATAATAAGCAAAAACTAAGCAATCTATTAAGCCATCCTTTGAATAATAGGTTTTCGATGGAAACACGCTCGCATGTGTACCGGCATACATGTCTATATACATGGGGTATTAACATGAATTTTCCTAAGTAAGGATCAGATTAACTGTTATCAAAACACTTGTTTCACTGTCTGATACTGTATCAACTGTATGCCAACAAGAACACGGCTTTTAAAAGTAGATGTAGATGGACTTTGTCAATGTACATTTGTTCTATTTCTTATCAAAAGTAACAAGTTGTAAATATATGATAGAATTTGTACATTGTACATGTATTGATTCAAAATAGAACATCACAAAATTATAATTGGATTTATTTTTTATTTTTTTTCAATAGCTGTGTTAACTCTCCTCCCACCATTGCAGATGAGTGAACAGATTTATGAAAGTGCCACTGCATTTACAAGTATTTCATTGTATAAGTGAATGGATAATATACAATTCAGCCTCATAAGAATGGTAGTAAATGTCACATTTTGTTCTTTTTGTATCCTGAGCTATGGTCAATTTGCTACATATCACAGTCAATTTAAATGTAATTTTGATAGCACTTGATTTTAAAAGTTATGCAACACAAAACTCAATCCCATCAACATTTCTCCAGAATGACAGTGATGCCCTGCCCCCCACCAATGCAAGCTGACCCTAGGGCCAACTTCTTGTTCTGTCGTCTGAAATGAGAGAAATATGGAGATATTAGCAGGGATCCATTATTTCTTAAAAGCGAGGTTTCTTTATATTATTAAAATATCCTAAACATGTAAAGAAATCTTGGCTTTAATAAATATTTGAATAACAAAATGGAGAAAGGGACTATTAAAATAGAAAGCTTTTAAGAACTTTCAAATTGCAGAGAAAATAAGTTGTATAAATGTTTACTGTAATTCATGAGCAAGATGTCCGGTAATTCTAGTCCCAGAGGCAGCCAATGGATGTCCAAGAGCAATGGCTCCACCATTCATGTTGGTGATGTCATTGTTTAAACCTAATTCCTTCTTTACTGCCAGATATTGTGGAGCAAATGCTTCGTTAACCTAGGTAAGATAAGAATTATTACAAATTTATTTGATAGACAAATAATTTCATAATCGGTGACTTTACACATTTAATGTTTGAATTCTGAAGTACACATTCATGGACAATAAAATACTGATGTGATAAATTACAGAAATGCTATGTACATACAACTTTTAAGTAAAAGTTGGTTTTATCCATCCAGATTTCTCATATGATTATATAACCAATATGTTTCCACATCCATGTAAATCACAATGTTGATATCACAGTGTGCACATGGTAAACTGTAGTTGACTTATCCTGGGATATGTAGTAAAACAGCATTTTATCTAAATACCTCAACAATATCCATGTCTTCAATACTCTTTCCTGCAGATTTTAAGGCAGCTCTTGAAGCAGGAGCAGGTCCGATGCCCATTACTTTTGGATCACAACCTATAATAGAATAAAATTAATCTCAATCACTCTACCAACAAATTGAGACATACTGCAAAAGTAATGTACATGTATGCAATGCCTCAGCAACAACAGTAATGACATGTGAATGTGTGAAAATAAATACATTGTCCTATATTCGTCATACTCTGTTGGTGTACAAGTACTCACAGCTTAAATACTGATAGTTAAATCAGGAAAACAGGTACATATGATTTTTTTTAATACAATAACAACTTGGAATCATTTGCATATGGTTAACAAAGCTGAAGAGATAAAAGGAATGGGTGCATGTCAAGTTCACTTCAATTACGGTACCAAGTTTTGAAAAGAAAAACTATATAAATGGCAATGACAGCCTAATCAAAAGTTCCGCCACTCAACAGTAACATAAATACCAGAGATGCCATATGCAACCAGACGGGCGAGTGGGGTCAGGTTGTATTGCTTCACAGCAGCACCGCTAGCAACCACTACAGCAGCAGCACCGTCACACACACCCTGTCCCAAAAAGTGCAGCAAATTTCAGTCATATTTCTTGCAAGAAATTGCTTTTAATAATTTTCATTTTGATAAGATTGAGAGCTAATTTTCTACTCACAGAGGCATTGCCGGCAGACACTGTTCCTCCTTTCTTGAAGATGGCTGGCAGTTTTGCCAAACCTTCAAGGGTAGTCTGTGGCTTGGGATGTTCATCTACTTCAAAGCTTTCTGGTCCTGAAAATTCAAACCACCAACAAGAAACTTCTGTGAATTTTATTCTTAATCATAATAGGCAGATAAATTACCATATATACAATGTATGCATATTGAAAATGAAAAGAATGAAAAAGTAAAATATATATATATTTATGTAAAACACTTAAAAATGAACAAATTTTCAGAATTCATACAATTAATTACATAATTTACAGCATCAACATGAAATAATTTAGAATTTTCCTAAACACTTACCTTTTTTGCCTTTCATTGTGATAGGGGCAATCTCTGCTTTGAAAACTCCAGCGTCTTGAGCTATATTTTATGAAACAATCACATAACATAATTTAGATATAGATTTTTTAAAATTCATAAGCTTGCAAAGGTTTAACCTTTCCTTAACTTGTATTTATGGCATAAACTCTTTTAAACTCACCAGCCTTCCATCTTTGTTGTGTTTGAAGAGCATACTTGTCACAGTCTTCCTTACTGATTTTGTATTGTTCTGCCAGATTTTCAGCTGTGATGGCCATGGGAAATCCAGTGTAGGAATCTGTGAGGCTGTCCCAGAGAATGTCTTCCATCTAAGAAGATAGTAAAAACAGATAGAATTTGGTATTTGCAGGTAAAACTTGGACATAACTTTTTTCGAAATAAAAAACTGAGTCTTTAAAACTTGATATATAATGAAACAATCAGATGATCCTCTTGATATAAATGTATGGTTCAAGTACATACAATCTTGGGTTACATCTATAAACAAGTTCATAAAATAACTGAGTTACATGTATATCTCATGTTAAAGAGGTTAAGCGCTCAATAAATTAGCCATCAGATCATCTACCTTAAATTTTTTTAGATATGATTTTTTTTAGCTCTGTACTATAATATGGTAGAGAAAAAGTTACAATTTAGCTTTAAAATTTTCCCATATCTTTATACAACACTTTTTTCAAAGGAAATTAGGGCTAAAACCGTCGACCCTTCTTATTCACCTCTGGTGCCTTTCCAAGTCTTGTTCCAAAGCGGATGTCCCTGACAGCATAAGGAGCCATGCTCATGTTGTCCACACCTCCACACAAGACAACCTGACTCTCTCCAAGCATAATCTCCTACAAAAAATAGAAAATCATCTTTTAAAATTCCTCAAAATACAAAAATATATGTGCATGACACCTTTCATAAAGAACTAACCTTCCCAATAAATGGCTATCAAAATACATAGATATACATGTATACATATAAGTGAGACTATCACAGCTCTAACCTGAGCTCCATTGATCACGGCCTGGAATCCTGACCCACACAGTCTGTTGACGGTCAGAGCTGGCACTGCCTCTGGGACCCCACACTTCAGTCCCACATGTCTAGAAATGTAGATTCCATCTGTGGCCGAAGCCTGTTAAGAGAAAGTTTGGTCAATATTCCTTGTCACTTTACTTGCAATATGGTGAAGTCTATTAAATGAAACTTGCCATGATTTTGATATGGTACATACTCAATACAGTAATAGAAATTCTAATTGTTTCAATTTCCTATATATACATGTACAATGGTTTGAAAGTAACTGCATTTTAGGTTAAAACTGTCATTTACATGAAATACAACATAATATCATATTTGTTAAATAGTAAAAAAAATCCTTCAAACATTTACAAGGCATTCCATAACTGAATCAAGTTGAAACAAAAAGTTGAACTTCTGATATTCGTAAGTTAAATTAATCTCCCTATAAAGTTAACATGAAAATTACCTATGAGGCTCTCAATAATTTCAAGCCAATAAATCCCAAGATTTTGGACACAATAATAAAGATAATGGGTTAGATGTGTGGTCATCGAAATAAAATCCTAATGGTTCAATAGCTGTTCAAAGGTCAGACCACGAGTCACAGTTGATGCTTAATCTTTTATATCCAATAACTAATTTTTTTATGATTTAAATCATAATCTTTACCTGAATGACATTTCCAATCACAACAGAGTTGACCACTTCTGGATTGACTTTACCAGCCTCTAGAGCTGCTTTTGAGGCATGAATCATAAGGTCTGTTGGGGAGGTTTTGACAAACTTGCCTCCAAATGTTCCAAAGGCAGTCCTTTTGGCTGCCACAATGAAGACATCGGACACAGCTGTAACAAACATGAGATTTAACCTTTAATATAAGCTTGAATTCATGCATGTACATGTACACTTAAATTTCTTATCAATTTTTGGGCTACCAATTTTTACATCCGGGCAAGTCAGAGTTTGAATTCATTTGCCTAAAGGGCAAGTGGATTGAAAAGTTAATGTCTATCTCTGAAAGTAGATGTTTATAGGTCCTAACATTAGGTCTTAACAGTTGCTGCAGTAGATTTGACCCTTTTTTCTCATTTTCTCAGCATGAAAGTTAAAATAGAGGGCACCTTGTCCGATGTTCTATTTTTTATATTTAATCCTATCTTCAGACAACTCGTTTTGTGTTAGCTTCAAAAACTGAAAAAGTTCAAAGTCCACATGTCATTGTCAAGATGAACTGTGCTGCAATGACATTGAATAAAAACCCCAAAACTCTTTGTTAAGCTTCGAAAGGTACTTCCACGTATACTAAATAAAATGATATGAATAGCGAACCTCTTGTTAACACCATTCTCTTTGCCTTTGATTGTCGTCTGTAGTAAAATGATGAAAGGCTCTTTGCAGGTGCACCGGCAGGTAGATTGATCCCGATGTAAATTTCCACTTCACTAATTCAATCGGGATCGCCTGAATTCTTTGACGTAATTTATCCATATCCGGTTGTAAATAAGAACACGTAGCATTTAGCAGTTATTCGTTTATTTCTGTACTGTTTTGTGATAAGACACTCACTTTGGAACTACCCTGGGGTAAGCTATTTTAAAACTAAGGAAATATTTCTTGATAACTCACGTCCGTTCAAAAGAGCTTTTAATTAAAAAAAATATTACTGAGTAAATTCGAAAGAACATATGTTCCTAAGCAGCTGTTATCCTCTGCATGCTTTGGAGAACATAAATGTTTCGATGAACCAAAGAAAAGATAGACGTACGTTTTGAAAAACTGACTGAAGACTGATTTAAGTAGAATTTTTATACAACAGATTGTCATATCTCCCTCATTTCTTTCCAGCTCTATATACAATAACAAAAACGAAACTTAATTCACCATGACACACATATTGTATGTGTTTGTGGTGTGTTTTGTGATTCAAGGAATAGTTTGCCCCCCTGTGAATCAGAATCCAACGCCAAAGCCAGAAGAGGGGAAAGAGGACCAAGTATGAATTCAAAATATTTTTTTCCTTGATTGATGCTCAAATATCATATTTACCACTGTTCACCAGCTTACTGAGAGATAATCAATAAACTTGTGCAGTGTGTTCAATTCAATATCCAAATTTATTGCTAAAAATTTTCAAAATGTCACAAACATCCCATTATTTAATAATATTAAATGTGAACACTACATTCTGAAGATAAGACAATACCATATGTTCCTGGGTATTTAATTTTAAAATTTTTTATAGGATTAGGATGTGCTTTAAATAATATTCAAACACCACAATTTTTTACCAATATTAATGTAAGGTATATGATATTTTAAAAAAAAAGATGTACAAAAATGAAAATGGTTCTATTGAACATGTTAAAGCTTATATATATTGTATCATCTGTGTAAACAATTGTATCTGTTCTTCACAGAAAATTAGTCTTGCATTGGCCAGAATAATTGATTGTAATTTTACCATATGGCATCTCTTTCACCTTTTTTTTCATTCTCTCTCACATTTGTTTTGGTGTTTTTGCAGGACACTGGCTTGCATTATGACAGATATCTGAAAGAAGTTGTGATGACACTGGAAGAGGACCCAGAATTCAGGAAAAAGTTGGAAGAAGCAAATGTCACTGACATTAAGGTTTAAAAAAAATCTTTTTTGTACAATTTCATTAATGTACAGAGAGTTATGGTTAGGCCTAAAAAAAAAAGTTGTGTGTTTCGGGTAACCCGACCTGACCTACAAAAATGGCCCTATCCTACCATTTTTAGATGCCTGATTTTATCCGACTGTGAATTTTATCTTATTTCCAATAAAAAATACGTTTTTAAAATTTGAAACAAACAAACATTCTTAGGATTCAGGCAAAAAAAATAGATAAAATAAAAAAAATCTCCACCTACCTAACCTAATTTTTTCATCAGTGTTACCCTAAACACACTATTTTTTTTTTAGGCCTTAGGAAATATTGCAACCATCCCCCCTTAAAATTCACTATCTTGTTCGAATAATTTTTATTTAACAACACATCTCTTGAACTTTAATTGAAATACTGGTAATATTTTATCATTGTAGTCTGGTAAGATTGCCATGCACTTGGAGAAAGTAGCTCACCATGTACGAGAAAAATTGGATGAAATCAAGAGGAAGGAAGTGAACAGACTTAGAGTATTGGCCAAAGAGAGAATGAAGCAAATGCAGGGTACGGATGTAATGAAATTGGTAGCTCAATTTGGAGGTATGCTGCTTTCTTGTAGATTTTCCTGAGTCTATAGTATGGAGTTGGCTGTTTGCAGTGCTGTCTCTATCTTTGACACTGTATCCTTTCCTGCTTTGTTAAAAACACTCACAGAGCACAATTTATATTGTTTTGCTTTTGATAACAACTAGTCAGACTTGATTTATTGATATATCTTCACTTAATGCACTTCAAGTTTCTTCTTAATCTACAGGGTTAGTGTATAAGTAGAGTATCAAAGTTAAGTTTAGAAATGCACATGATATGTGTGTGTGTGAGAGAGAGAGAGAGAAAGAGAGAGAGAGAGAGTTCATGGATTTATTTTTTATAAGAAAGATGACTTGTAAAATATTAAATGTCACATAATTTGTTCATGTCCTTGGCCGCCAGATCTGACATTTGCTGTGGCCTTCAGGTGCCAGATCTGACATACATATAAACAACATTAAAATATGATCATTAATCACAAAAAATATTGTTGACATTTAATAGTGCAAGGATTTTTTCAGCAATAATCATTAATACATGTAGGAAAAGGACTAATGAAATTATACTGACTGATTTACCTTAATCTTTACCAGTTTTCTTTGTTGATATTCACCTGTTTATTTTCAACATATTTATGCTATTAATTCCTTGTCCTTCTTGCTATGTAATCTGAATAATATATGTACATGTATCATATTTATGTTTGAAAACTAAACCTTGTACTTTTTACTCTGAATTTTAATTGCTATGAGATTTAATGGGATTTAGTGTATTTATTACCAGGGTATTTCTAAATTTGTGTTACTGGTTATTTTGCAGGAATTCAAAAAATAGATGAATCAGTTTTACACCATGTTGATGTGCAAAATCCTCATTCTTTTGAAATGAAAGATTTAGAACGACTTATTCAAAAGGTAGGAAGGCTGAAATTCCCTTACATGTGAAACACTATTACAGCTATATTCACACTTACATGTATAATAATTCACACAGCAAAGTCAGTTTCATTTCCCTGGTCCTAAAAATGAATTATAAACTTATCAGAACTAAAACATAATGTTTATAAGAAATTAAATTCTTTGGGATTCACATTTTAACCATGACTTTTACTTTAGTTCCTCATATTTACTGTTTCTTCTTCTATTTGAATAGTTGGTGCCTTTTTAATTAATCAGATTTGAAAGTGAAAAAATTAATGTTTAGCAGAGCATATTTGCCTTTTACATTGAAATACTTAAAAAAGCACTGAACAGTTTCTTTATTTTTTAAGGCGACTAAAGATTTGGATGAGTTGGACAAGCAAAGAAGAGAGGAGTTTAAAAACTATGAACTGGAAAAAGAACATGAGAGACGGGAACACTTGAAGGAGTTACCTGAGGACGAGAGAAAGAAGGAAGAACAGAAATATGATGAATTGAAGAAGAAACATAAGGACCACCCTAAACTTCATCATCCTGTAAGATTATCTATAGATAAAATGTACATGTACTGTACATATATAGGAATCATTCATGATGTTGAATAAAAAACTTTAATATGAAATCAAGACAAATGAATACTGATGTACAGAGGTACCTCCTGAAGCACATGTAATTTTTTATTTTACCTTAAGATTACCAGTATACCATTTAAACTGGTTACCCTCAATTATTTGGGTTTATCAAAAAAAAAGTTTTTCTGTCAGCATGTCTTGAAAACAATATCTGTATAGCATCTTAAAAGCACCACCAGTAACAGTTTGATTTCAGTGAAAGCTAGTAACCAAAAATGTTATACCGACTGGCTCTTTGTTCTTGGTGAGCAAAGTATCATTGTGGAAGCTGTATGTTTTAGGGAAGTAAGGATCAACTGGAAGAGGTCTGGGAGAAAAACGATCACTTAGACAAGGACGCTTTCGACCCTAGAACTTTCTTCATGAAGCATGGTAAATAATACCGCTTGTTCACATCTTTTTTTAACCTGGAGCTCTTTCTTATTTTGTGTTTGAACAGGGCAGCAAAGCGCAGCTTGAAGAAGTTTGGGAGAAAGAGGACCATTTTGATCCCGAGAATTTTGACCCCAAAACTTTTTTCTATAAACATGGTAACGTTTTTAAATGTGATATAAGTAGATTTCCCAATTAATGTTGTGGGTCTTTACTTAAACTATGGCTTTTTTTTTTGCAAAATAATAATTAGATTATAAAGATTGTTTTAGAAATTTCACAAACTTTGACTTTGTAGATAATATAAAAGATTCTGTCGCCAAATATTATTGAATTTTGGATCCCATACAGGCATGTGGGAAAAATCAAAGAAAACCCAAAATAAGAACAAAAAATGCCAATTAAGTGAAAAAGCCATAATTGTTCAATACCACCCAAATCTATCCTGTAAATTCTAATAAACTTTCTAAACTTTAATTGAAAAATATGTGGAGGCCTAGATTTTAATGAGAAGGGTTGTTGGGTTGCATGTTTAAATACAGGTGGAATTTAACTAACAAAGCATTTTTGCATGTGGCTCAGTCCAGCAGCATTTTATATGTATTTGATGGAACTAACTAATTTTTCTATTTCACACAAGTAAAATTGTACATTCGATTGATTTTCTGATCTGCAAATATAGTTTCATGGTACTTAAGTTTTGAATGTTAATTTAGCTTATGGGTGTTTTTTGTGATAAGTTTTATGCTTGCGCAAATGCAATTTTTGTTGCCTTTATTTAACAGTATGTTTTTAAAATGTTATTTTTTCACATTTCATTTATTAATAAAAAGAAGTTTGCATTCCCCCTCCCCCCCCCCCCCCCCCATTATAGATTAACAAGGTTGTGAACTTTACAGTAGGTTCACATTTTTGTTGAATAAATATTGTAAATTCTATTGAGTAGAGATAGATTGGCTTTTTAACCTTTATAAAAAATGCTTTGTATTCCAAATGTCAAATCAAGACATTCATGCTATTTCAATGATATGCTAATTTTTTCTTGTTTTGTTTGAATAACTGGTATTTCTGATTCAAGAAATAACCCCACTTAACCCAAACCCAAATTCCCCTAATATATAGAGTAATCTAATTTTGAAACTTATTTTAGTTTTGCACCTTTTTGATAAAACGTTAGAATTACATTTTTAAAATTCTTGATTTTCTTAACAGGGTTTATGAAGCATTTAAAACCAGAATTATGCACTGTTAAATGTTGCTTTATATCTTATGTTTATTTTACTTTCATGTTAAGTGCTGAAATCTGATTGGTTTAGATGCAGTTTATAATCTGGTGCATTAACCTCAGCATTAGCAACACACTTGGCAACAAGTAATATGACAAATTGTTACCTGCGCATAAATTATGATATGATAAATTATGTGCATACAGTTTGTCGTATAATTCTTGTCAGCTATAAAGTCTTCTTTAAAATTAAGACATTCAGTATTATATAGGTAATAGTGCCTGTTTGGGAGGGTAACAGTTGAAATTGACACCCCCAAGAAAACCTTTGTCAACCGTCACAAAGCAGTGGTTGACAGTGGTTTTCAAGGGTTGTCAATTTCAACTGTAACCCTCCCTAACAGGCACTATTTATATAATGTTTAAAAAAACAATGATGTATAGGGTATAAATTCCATTGAACAATATTTTTAGGAGTTTTTTTTAAGTTAAGTGTTAAATAAATAAGAGCTGCAATGCATACTGTAATTGAACTTAATTTCAATTCAGCAATTATATGATAATTCATTATGAAATTAAATGCTTGTTTATCATTGTATAAGAACAATGCCATGTCTGCTAGAACATGTTCTGTATATACCTGCACAAGTATTTGAATTGTGCATTTTTATTAGCTTTGCCATACATGTTAACCTACAGTGATGAAAAATAGGTAGATTTTAAACCGAAAAGCGGTAGCATCGCGCGCGGCCTTTTTCGCGTATATTTCAAAGCACAGATTTTTATGTACTACATATGTAGTAAGGGTTTCTGATTAGTAATTAACGATATCAACTAAAATATATAAGACTTTTGAGATTTAGAAATATTAACACTAGCAATAAAAATGTTTGTATGCATTTACCATTATAATGATTACCGGTAAGCTATTTTTAAGGAAAAATATTTTGTCAATGAGTGCAGAGCCCTTAATTAACAATTACCTTTGTTCAGAAAAATAGGTTAAGTTGCCAAAATTGATCATATAAGAGAAGTAAGAACTAGTAGGAATTCATGTGTTCTTTTTCAATATCAAAACGATGTTTACATGCTTATTTATTACAAATGCAGCATTCAATAAATTGTAAGTCAAGTTTACTGTTATGGCCAAGTTAAAAGATATATTCCATCCTCGTTAAAGCCACGTGTGGAATTGCAAAGCTTCTTTTTCCATTGCGAGGATAATATCGACATGTCTTGTAACTAATGTAATCACGGGAGGTGGCCTTTTTCATCGTTCAATGTAAAACACATGCTTGAAAACTTGTCATCCAAGCGACTATATAAAGCCTTTGTGTGCCTCCGATTCAAAGTCACGCGCTAATTTCAAACCCGACGAGAATTTTTGACCACAATGGCTTCCAAAATGGCTTTCTACCAAAACAAGGAACGTATTTTGAAGAAAAGCGGTAGATTTTAGAATAAAAGCGGTAGGCGGGAGACAGAGCTAAAAAGCGGTAGACTTCCGCGTAAATCGGTAGAGTTAACATGTATGGCTTTGCCTACATATACAGATCAATGACAGCACTTGGGGAAATGGATTTAGCACATGTATTGATATATTTGAAGTGCATGACAGCACAGTGATATTGTTTGAGTTAGTTGGTTTAGGATTAATTATATTGACCTTGCAATTATACAATGTACATGTAGTTGAGTCAAAACTTTTTCATTGTAGATCTTGATGGAAACAAATTACTTGATGAAGAAGAAATAGAAGCACTGTTTCAGAAGGAAGTAAGCACAACTTTTTTTTTGCTTAGTGCGCGATACTGGATTTGACTTAATTTTAGCCAGCTCTTAAATTAAATTTAGTGCATACAAGTATATCTTTTTTCAACAATGCTTCAAAATTTTCATTATGATAATAAAGATTTTGAATAGATAAGTTTTTGGTCATGTGCAAAAATGGCATCAGAATGTATAGGTATAGGTTTTGCCAAAATATTTTTACAATTACTAACAAAATGAAATAAATTCCTCAGATCAAATTGTGCCATGCTGAATTAATTTGCAATTTTTTTTTCAATGTACAGGTCTTATGTGATACAGATGAAGCAATTTTTTCTAACAATCATTATACATGCTGATAATATTCACAGTACAGGTGATAAAAATACCCCCAAAAATGACGTCAAATGTGCAAGATTACCTATAAATATCTGTTATCTTTACAGCTTGACCAAGTGTATGACCCCAATAACCCTGAAGACGACATGGAGGAGAGATATGAGGAAATGTCGCGAATGAGAGAGCACGTAATGAAGGAGCTAGACAAGGATGGAGACAAGCTGGTCAGCATGGACGAGTTCATGCAGTACACCAAGTCGGACGAGTTCAACAAGGATGAGGGCTGGGATGTAAGGGCCTTTTTACTTCAGAGTTCAGTGTCCGCTACAAATTTTGTGCTTCTTATTCTTTCATTTATAGTAGCAAGTAAAGAATGACAGACTTAAAGGGAAAAAAAAACCAATAAAATTCATTGTGAAACTTGTATATACCTTTAAAAATTTGTTTTGAAAAACCTATGATTAAAAGTGAAAAAAATGAAAAATGTAAACATAGATAGAAAAATTTATATTTAAAGCTAGAGAATGTAAGTTAAACAAAACCTGCTTTGTGTGTATGTTTATGAAGGAAAATGAAAATGGGACACATGTACATATTGATGTGAAATTTTATAAATTTAAGAGATTATTGAAAATAAAATGTTTGACTTTTTTCCTGCAAATAATTTCTTTAAATAAGTACCTACTAAAAAGAAAATTTCAAGCCATTTTATTTTATACACAAAAAATGACAGGTGGTTCATTTTAATGTATTGATATTCTACCACAGACTTTAGAAAATGAGGAGCAATACACTGAGGAGGAGTTAAAGGAATATGAGAGGATGCTGATGGAGGAGGAAGAGAGGAGGAGGCAGCAGGGGGCCTTTAACAGCCATGCCCAGCCAGGACTTGTGGTGAGTAAAAATCATAACTCTCTATGTAACTTTAAAATATTAATCTCTGCAGTTTCATTTTCACTTATACACAGAAAGAATTCTGTAGTTAGGCCTAGTTGTCATGATTGTAAAAAATGTCTTTTGGTTTGTTTATTTTTTTTAAAGGGTGGGAATTTGGCAGAGGTATAAAAACAGAATCTGCTTTGGAAATAGTGAATCATGACTCTGAATTTCTTTTCTATGTTATTTTGGTTTGTAGAAGGATATAGTTATGGACTGGTTCAATAATAACTTGTTTGTCCACTTCATTCCAAAAAAGCAGGTAATTTTCTCCCTGCTTTGACTGAACCTCTCATTAATCCCCTATACCTTCACTCTTATAGAACCAGCCCCCTCATCCTGGAAATGTGCAACAAATGCAAATGCAACAAGGTGGATTCCATCCACAGGGAGGAATGCCACGGCAAGGTGGAATGCACCCACAAGGTGGAATGCCCCCTCATGGAATGCCCCAACAGTTACATCCTGACCAGGTTGCTGCCATGCAACAACAGCAAGCACAATTCCATGCACAGCAACAACAAGCCCAGCTCCATGCTCAACAACAACAAGCTCAGCTTCATGTACAGCAACAAGCCCAATTCCATGCTGAGCAACAGGCTCAACTCCAGGCTCAGCAACAAGCTCATGCACAGCAGCAGGCTCAATTCAGTGCACAGCAACAGGCGACTGGAGGACAGGTTAGAAGATAGCTTTTGAGATTTTTTTTATTCCATTTCTAAATTTATATATACTGTACATTACTGGGTAGGTGTGCTCATTTTGTTACTGATTATTACTGGTACTTGCATATTTCTTCCTTGTTTGAATAATGTTTTTAAAAAAACCAGTTTCAATGCCCAAAGAATAGAATGGAAAATTGTATCATAACATATACTGTGGTTTCATCAATATTCGTTGAATACCAATTTTCGTTGATTTCGTTTGTAAGTTTATCCACGAAATTAAATGTTCATTGAAATGCTATTTCTATTAACATTTTGTATTGATGGGGTCATTGACCACGAATTTACATATCCTTGAAACTGTGATTTTCTCCTTATCCACGAAAATTGATACCCTTGAATATTAATGAAACCACAGTATTTAAAAAGATATAACAAAAAATTAATTATGTTCCCTAATGGTAGCTATTTAAGGTTCCCCATCCTCAGCCTCAAAGTATTTTTTTCATCATAGAAATGTTATTTATTTTTCAAACTTTATAAATAAAATAAAAAGAATTTTTTGGATGGTATCCTTGCATTTTATGAAGTTATTACAAATTTGGCAATAATGGATATAAGGGAATAAATCTACAAGTTGAGATCAAATTTGAAAACAAAAACTGTATGGGTGGCTTGAACCCATTTACCTTTATATAGTAGGTCTTTGTGGAGCCACTAAGCCAAACAGCTTGTTGAATATTTAAGCGTGATATTAAAAGTACAAGACTCATTAAATTTGTCTACATAAAAGGCAGATTTATGGTACAAATAAAAAGAGTTATCTAAAATTGCTAAGGTTCGGAGATCGTTAAGCCTCTGTTTAGAAATTGAATTTGAAAGCTTTGACACAGTTTATTGAATTATCCTTAGATAATTAACAAATCTTTGAAAAACAATTGATTTTTTTAATAACCATAATGTAATAGTGTATTAATCTAATAGTGTATTGCAATTGAAGTCAAGTTTAGCATATTATAGCATATGAACAGAGATGAGTGAATGTTAGGATGTTAATCTTGAAGTATATGTAATGGACTAATAATTGTTTTACAGCCTCCAGTAGGACAGACTCAGCAAGCTGGTCAGCCACCAGCACAAGCAGGTCAAGGACAAGTTCCAGTTCAAGGGCAAGTTCCAGTTCAAGGGCAAGTTCCAGTTCAAGGGCAAGTTCCAGTTCAACGAGATGTTCCTCAACGACAAGTTCCAGTTCAAGGACAAGTTCCAGTTCAACAAGGACAGCCTCAACAGACTGGACAGGTTCCAGGTCAAGGTCAGCAACAACAAGGACAGCAACAACAGCAACAAGGACAGGCACAGCAACAACAAGGACACGATCAGAAGCCTGTTGCTTAGAATGCCCAGTGTGATCACACAGCTTTGGTTGGCTTTAATTTTATTCCAAAAATGATCAAAGACTTACTACATCTTGATTTGCATAAATGTTTCTTTAAGATATCACCAGAACAAAATATTCAAGTAATTTAGGAATGCATTAAGAGTGTATGGTGCTATGTTAGTGAAATTGACCACCTGCATTATTCAGTGTGTATATACGTACATGTATATTTTTTTAAGTACCAAGAGCAGAAACGTTAGTTGAATTGTTATAGGAAGACAGTTATTTGGTTCTGAAATAATTCAGATGTGGATGTAATTTATTGCAAAGTAAACAAAATTTATGTTTATTTTTTTTTTAATGTTAATGAAATACATGTAATGCATAAGGAGCAAGTAAAAAAAAACCATTTACATTTCGATTGGGTAAAGTGTACTTGTATAGAGTGCCAAAAATGGTTGCACAGAGTTAAATCATGCGATATATAGATCTAGTCATACATCATATGTGCTGATATACTGTATACAGGGAAGTTTTTGCCCTTATGTTATTTTTGCCCTTTTTGCCAGTGAGCGAATTTAAGAGGGGAGTATTCCAATGTTGAAAATAATCTCCCTTTAAACACGTATAGGTGAATTCAAGACGGGTCAAAACAAGGCGCTAGTGTAGACAAGAAAAAATTACATGGGTTGAAAATAACCATTTATACACTATTTTCTTAATCTTTATGGTGCAAAGAAGCAATAGCTTCCATAATTAATATATTGTTTTAGAAAAATATCAAAGTTAGTAAAATTTAAATGGTTGCCAGTTATAGGAGTGCGTATCTTAATTAAAAGATGGCATATCATATACATGTTGGAAGTCTGTCTGATTGTTGATTAATCTTTAATATTTTTACATGGTTTTTTTTTTTTACTTGAAATGATATCAAATTTTACTTTAGATGTGCCAGAAAATTTGATTTTCAATTACCGGTAAATGATGTATATGTATTATGAACAAGAAAATAAACGCCACAGATATTCCCCCTTTTGAAACCATCATGAAAATGGTAGCTTATGCATATGCATGAAGATGTATATCACTAGTAACTAAAATTATTTTTTCATTTGTTTATTTATGGAGAGAATACGTGTAACGTAGACATTTTGTCGTATTTTGTAGAGAATGAAGATATATTATCCACATTGTTTTGTCCTATTTTTGTTTGTTACATATATTGTGGATTATGTTACAATCTACTTGTTTGTTTTAATTGTTTTCTAGTGTAACATGTTCATAAGTACACTGTATATGGCTAATGATAATAGAGAAATTGATTTTTTTTTTATGTATACATCAGATTTTATCTCTCAGTTCATTTTCCATTGATTGTTAATATTTTATTCACTCATTGTAGTTTATCTTGAAATTTTCAAATTGTGGTGGATTTTTTTTCTTGATTCTGATTTACTTAAGTGAGAAGTCAATGAAATCTTTTTAGAATAATTTTTTCATGTTAAATTACTTATTAGCAAGTAGATTTTGATCTCCGTAATTTTTTTTTCTCAAAATGTCTACCTTGTTGTATTGTGATACTCTGTCAATTTGTTCTTCCCACATTCCATACCTTAAAACCTAGCTACATCTTTTCGTTTTTAATCTGAATTTTTTGGCATTATGGATTTTTTGTATTATTCTAAAAATGTTGATAATGAAATTCTCTAGGGCTTTATAACATGTCCAGGGAATGCAGTTTGTAATTTTTTTCCCATAATTTATAAACAAAAAATCATTTTTTTCTGGACAAGTGTCGTGTGTATTGTTGCTGTGCATGCATATTTGTCTTGAATTCCTTCCGTTATAAAGAAATCAGTCCCACTCATCGTAATGGGATTCTCAACAGTTCATATCTACGATGTCCAGTCTTCATCGAAATCACAGGGTGGTTGAACCATAAGGCTTTGGTTTATGGAATTATAAATAAAAATGAATAATTTAATCTGTATTTGTTTGGGTTTTTCTTTTATCAAGAGTTCAGGAACGTGTTATGATAACATCAACAACAAAAATAAAAAATATTAAAATTTAAAATATGAATTCATTTAAGCATTTAGGTGAATGATTCAGTACAAATAGCTTCAGTAGTTTTGTGCATGGCGTTTGCATATAATGACATTGTCAGTTAATGGTAGTGGCAGTTAATGACTGTCTGATAATGGCAGTGTCAGTTATTGGTAGTGTCAGATAATGGCAGTGTCAGTTAATGGTAGTGTCAGTTAATGACTGTGCCAGTTAAGTAAATGGCAGATGCGTGTAATGGCAGCTATTCATGCATTTAGAATAAAAGATGTAAATTATAAATATTTGATAGTGGATCACGAAGATATATTCGTTTTTATTAACGATAAAAATATTATTACTTTATTCCTTTATACATGTATATCTAATTTTTCAAAATAATTACAGCATAATTCAAAACTGTGGAATCATTTTTATTCGTCATGGATCAATGTTCCTGGGTATCTAAAAGTTTCCTGGTTCGTGGGGACGTAATTTCATTAGTAGTGCTATTTCGTTATTAAATACTAAACCAATGCTTTTATATACACTGGTGGTGTAAATTCGTGGGCAAGTGTTAGCCACGAACATTGGCCCCCCACGAACAATGATGATTCCACGGTTCGATTCTGGTACCAGCGCGTTATCCATTGACATTACAGGGTATAAACATGTAGTTTTTTGTCGTTTTTTATTTTCTTTTGGGATTTAGAAGTAGATGTTAGCAACAAAAAATGAATGTTTAATTTAAGAAGGAGTACAAGCGCAAAATTAACTTTATGGGAACATCCTCAAGTATGATTCGAACACCCGCTCAGGGGGAAAAGTGTACATATTTTCCGCTTTCCACACTGGGATACCGAGACACTTTGTCCACAACACTTGACGTTTATATATTTTTTAGAATACAGAAAAATGTACTTTCTTACTAATAATACATGTAGTACTAAGCGACACGAATGATGACCCTTAAAGTTTGACAATTGTTAGTGAAATAAAAACGTTTTTCTATAAAAAGAAAAAAGTTTTTTTCCATAATAAGTTAAGACTGTATTTTTACATACATGTGTAAAGATGTAATATCAGAAAATTAATTTAATACCCTTCTACATTTGTATAACAATATGTTATAAAAAAAATCATTATGATACTTATATTAGTTATATATAGAACTGAGTTTGAAACTGTCCAAAGTAAATGTATGAATCCACTGTGAAATCCAATGCACATCACATAAACTGAATTGTAATTTAAAAAAAATATGTAAAACGACTGTGAAAACTTCTCGACAAATTCGATGCTTCCCTTCGAATTTTCATGAGAAGCACCATTGTGATAGCTGAAAGGAACGGCAACCGAAAGACCAAGATCAGGGGGGACGACTCGTTTAAGGTAATTCAGAGATGTCATAAACCGCAAGAGCTCGCCAGAATTCCATACCTCGCAATGCAAAAACGAAATGCGCAACCTTGTTCTGCTGAACATGCCGTTCCTCTGTTTCTTGGTTTGGTTTCACACAAGAACAAAATAAAACGTGTGTTTTGAAGCAAAAAAAATGAGTCGATCAGACATGGGGACTTCGAATATCTTGCACACTTCTACACCCATTCCTACTCAACACCCGCAAAGCCATGGCATCTCGCCGTTTGACTTCTTCCAGTTTTGCGTAAAACTTTTTCAGCCTTACATCAAGGGGCTCTTTGCGAATAAAACGAAAACTTGTCATTAACTGTCTCGCTTTTGCCTTGAATGGGTTGATGTTTAAACTTTCACTGCGTTTTAAACTAGAAACTCGAGGTTGTATTTTCGTGTCCAAATTTTCACTAAAATCGTCGAATTCGTCTACTTCTTCAAGAGCGAGTTGCCGAGCCCTCTCTTTCTCCCTCTCTCTGGATTCTACCCACGAGAAAAACGACTGTCTACGGATCTCCGCCTCTGACGTTTTACCCGCCTGTTTAAGGGCGGGAAAGACCTTTTTCTTCTCGGTGATCCATGCCATGAAGGATTTTCTTCGAGACGAAATAGTCTTCGGTTTCTTTGGAGTTTCCTCCTCGTCGGATTCCAAGTCATCAGACGACACACTAGCGTCATCCGGGCTACTTAAAACAGCCGCGATTTGGAGATACACAGACCCTCTCCTGTTAGTCAAAGTTGTCCCAAGAAGAGGCAACGTTCCCGGTCGTTGAACCGGTTTCGATTCATTCTGCACCTCTTTGCCCGCAGGAGACGGGCAAGATATCTTGATTTCTGGCATGGTAGGATTCTTTGACGGTGCCTCTGGTTTTCGTTGTGTTGTCGGTACTGTGGAAGGTTTGATACTGACGAAGGGACTACACGATGGCTGCGATGGTTCTTCCTTGATGACATTGTCAACAATAGACTTAGCTAGGGCTGGAGTTGTAACTGGGGCTGGAGTTGAGGATTCGGCTGTTGGTAAGGATTCTAATGATCCTTTGATCTTAGAGAGGCGTTCCTTGTAGCCAGGATTCGGTTCCCGTCCCAGGTATCTGTAAAACATTTAAAACGACCCG
The DNA here is from genome assembly GCF_963853765.1 of Magallana gigas. Taxonomy (NCBI): domain Eukaryota; kingdom Metazoa; phylum Mollusca; class Bivalvia; order Ostreida; family Ostreidae; genus Magallana; species Magallana gigas. The sequence continues at coordinate 17,860,449 of NC_088857.1, read as the reverse complement.
ATGTAAATGTTTGGCATGCCAATTTACTTTGAAATTCGAAAATATATAAAAGCTTTCTATCGTTTTTTACGAGAGATCATTTCATGATCAGAGTAACACTTGTCTATTTTACAAGTCATTGGATAAATTCAACTGGCCATGTATTCATGGGATTATCCCAAAGCCCACTTGTTAATTTTAACTTAATATATCTCGTAATACCGGGGTATCTCATTTAGATGTCTATAAAATATTTGTTGTATATTTGCAAGATCCCTTAGGTCAGTGGTGGATTACTAGCTTCCCTTCCTCTAAAATCACGAAATACAATGTATCTGGTAAACAACTTTTACAAAACAACTTATGACTAAGACCAAGGCTAAAGTCAGATTGGGGCTATTACATACATTATCCCTACCCTCTTGACATTTAACCCTTAAACCGATTCAAAACACGTTTTTTGATAATACTTACGACGTGAAAAACAGTTTTATTTGTAATTCGTAACCGATTTCATGGCGGTTTAAATTGCATGACCCCCAAAAAAACTGAAAGAGTTATGAAAAAAAAGTTCACAACTTATCTTACACAGGAAATAAAATGTCAAAATAATTTCAAACATGCTACTAATTCCAATACAAAATTTGTCCAAGTATCAAATAACGCGATTCAAAATTCTAAAGCAACAAAATTATTTGTTGTTGTAAAATAACGAATAAATTTTCTTTAAAAGAAAACAAAAATATTGTCATAGATAAATTTCAACGAGTCGCACAGGTTATACCATGAAAAGTTCGATACAATAGATATCAGTGACTTCAGTGATTCTGCAAGAGCTTTCATGACAGTGTGACGGCAAATGATGATAAAGGAATATACGTAACAGTGAAGGATTCTCTAGGAACTTACTTGACGGCGTGACACTGACGGATAATACAAAACTTCACGTGACATCATTTCAGCGAAGGTTGATATATCACAAAAATGCATGACAGCGAATAATTTGATAGAGACTTACGCGTGGCTGGCACAACAGTTACTTAAGTGACAATAGGAAGTAAAGTGGAATTGGTGACCGCAAAAGGTTTGATAGGAACTTACTTGAGAGCGTAGCAGAGAAGGGTTATAGAAAAAATACGTGATAGCGAATAAATGGATAGGGACTTGCGTGACTTTGTGAACGTTAATGATTCTGTAAGAATTTAAAAGTTAATAGCGTGACAGTGAATTATAATATCAGGGAACTTACTATATGTATATGGGTTTGATAAGAGCATACGTTACTTTAAAAATTCTGTTGGATCTTATGTGTTGGCCGGATTCTATTTTAGAAACATTAGTGACAGCGAAGGATCAAAAGAACTTAAGTGGTAGCCTGACAGTGACGAAATCTACGGGAACAGCTTAAATAAAATTGAAGGAATCGAGGGGACTTATGTAACATCGTGGCAGTGAAGGATTCTTTAAGATTTTACGTGACAAAGTGAGAATTAAGGAGTCGATAGAAACTTACGTGACAGCGAGACAGTGAAGGCTTAAGTGACAGCGAGACAGTGAAGGAGTTAATTGAAACTTACGTGACAGCGAGACAGTGACAGAGTCGATGGAAACTTACGTGACAGCGAGACAGTGACGGAGTCGATGGTAAAGTACGTGACAGCAAGACAGTGAAGGAGTTGATTTAAACTTACGTGACAGTGAGACAGTGACGGAGTCGAAGGGAACATACGCGACAGTGAAGAAATCAGTGGGAACTTACGTGACAGCGAGACAGTGAAGGAGTCAGTGGAAACTTACGTGACAGCGAGACAGTGAAGGAGTCGATTGGAACTTACAAGACAGCGAGACAGTGAAGGAGTCGATGGAAACTTACGTGACCGTGAAGAAATCAATGGGTACTTACTTGACAGTGAATAAATCAATGGGAACTTACGTGGCAACTAAGAGTGACGAAATCGGTGGAAACTGCTAACGTGAAAGTGAAGGAATTGCATGATGGGAACTTAAGCGATAGCGCGACAGTGAATAGCTCTACATACGTGACAGCTAACGATTCTTTAGGACTTTATGTGACAGTGAAGGGTTCTTTAGGAACTTAAGTAAAAAATTTGACATGGATTGATACTTTAGGAACTTACGTGACAGCGGCGTGGTTATCGTCCGACTCGATCTTCTGGACTTGTTTCAAGAAATCCCTCGTATCGAACCTGTCTCTGTCGATATGAGAAATACTGAAAGTCTTCTCTCTCTTATACTGATCCAACTGCTTCTTCAAATACAAATCCGCCAAATTGTTCTTTATATTCAGTCTTTTCAACGACACCCCCGAAGGACCTGACAGTGTATCCATTCTGGGTCTCTCTTATCAAAGAACGTTTTCCTTTTTTTCACATATTATTTTTATTTTCAACAAAAGTTCTTCCAAAAATGTTCAACGCCCATCTAATAAAAGGCGACACTTTTTAAGAAATGATTTTTAGAAACAATACGTTTATGTTGATGCTGAATCACGGGTGATATCCATTTTCAGTTACCTGCATGGAACGGTGATTTGAAACACGCCCTCATTAACTTTCAACATTGTCGTTTTAAAACAACTCCTCCGCACGAAATACAGAAATAAGTCACAATTAACAAGAGTCGATCGAATTTAAAAACAATTCCTAAATTGATGGTCAAAGCCTGCAGTTAAAAAAATATTTGTTCATGAGTCAAAGAGAGAGACTTGTACTCCATGTATCAATGATTCACTGTGACTGTCAACAAAGCGAAAGGGAAAACCGGCGATTTAACGCCGTCCTATGTTGCTTGGAATTACCAGTATTAATAATCTTAATCCGACGCAATATCAATCCGTGGAACCAGTTAATCACTTTGTTAGAATATTAATTACCAAAGCCAATACGCTGGTACAGTGGCGTGTACTTGTTCTACAGTTTTAATTTACACGTCTAAAAGTTCAAACATTCACGCGTGTTTTGATATTAATATGATGTGCTCTTTCTGGAGAATTTACGAAACCCTTTTTAAAAAAATTCAAACTACGAGTGACGCTTTGGCGGAAAGGGGGGGGGGGGGAGGGGGTCTGGGACCCTTTACTTAGTTGCTGAAATGCTAGTACACATGCAAAGCAATCGAAATTGCATAAACTAAGTTATCCGATTTTGCCCAATGTTAGATTCTATTATTATAACCCGAAGCTTATTGACATAAACGTTGCACATTCTGGCACAATTATTAAATTTAGTTTTCAAACATCGATCGACAATTAAATGAATGTGTACAAAAGCATAAGAACAAAATGAACAATATCGACAGGAGAAATGTCAATCTCAACAGAATACATATTGATCCATTCTATGTTAATAATTCTTTTTTTGGAGGGGTGTGGGATAATGTAGTGTGCATGGTCCACTTAAATTCCTTACCTGAACGTAATTATGACATAAAATAAAAGTGCAATTCGTTTATGCCAGAAATACGAAAACGAGTCTCATTATTAAAATACATGGCCAATTTGTATTAAAAGGAACATACAATTACAAATATTTGGTGATGTGAACTTGTTTTTACTAATACTAGTAAATAACAACATTTTGGCTTAGATATAAGTTGAAATAATGTTAGTATTTCTTGTATATATATAAGAACACATGCAAAAACTTCTGTCATGTTATTGCTCAAATCGATTAATGCGTTGTTCAGTTAATATCTACATGTATATAAAGTACCCACAAAAATAAATCACTATCAATTAAGCTATTTCCGCAATGCAATCAGGCGTACACGGCTTTTCGCTTCAAATGCACTCTGAATCATTTACATTTTCATTTTCCATTAACTCGGAAACTATTTTTAATTCTCAAATCAATTTATAATGGCGTGTAATCGTGTACTGTGTGTATTGTTTAAATATCAAACAACATGACGCCCTAAATCCTTTTTAGTGAAGATTAACAATATGGTATTATATCAATGTCCCTGAAATACATCATTCTTTGTTTGTACATAACCTTCTCTTAGTCCAGAAAAAAATCCCCCGGATTTTATTGTATTCGCATCAAAACATTGGTAATCCGACTTCATAAAGGATATCCATTTAATCAAAGCGCGGTATATTTTAAAACATTTAAATTCCATTGATTTACGTGTAAATCGGCCAGAGGCTAAAGAGTATGCAGAGTAACATAGAATTGCAATTGAAAGAGAAAAAATTACTAGTAATGGGGCAATTATACTTTATAATCCCTTTTATTTTGACCACGTATTAATCGTCCGTTTGGGTAAAGATTAAAAATTGGTTTTGTTCATAATACACACAAATACCAAAACTCTAAAAAAAAATTATGACAGAATAACAATTAACCTGTCCATACCACAAATAATTACTTTTATTTTGGGTGGAAAGGATGGGATAATTTTTCAAGGACTAACAAATTATAGTTGTTCATTTGCAAAGCATGAAACATTTTGCAGATAATAACCAAAGGGCATTCCAGATTGATAATTCTTCTTGCAAGAATATACAAGGAGTAGTAATGGAGCATGATCCTCCAAATACTGCTCTACCAGCAATCCAGCAAAATGGCTGTAGGTTGATAGTCAGTTTACAGAAACACACAAATCCCAAGTAAAATAGTTGCTGAAAAACTTTATTGTGTAGAAAGTTCTTATATTTTGTTGAAGGCAGCGATATCCATACTTTGTACCTGAAAGACAAAAATTGAAAAAATAGAACAATAAATTAAGCATAAAAAGTACTAATTTATAATCAAAATAAATTGACCAAAGAGGGTCACAAAAAAACCCCAAAGCTCCTCAATAGTAATGGTTTTAACAGTTACTACAATGTACTTGTATATGCAAGAAATAATGTTCAAGAGCTTTTAACTCTTGGTTTACAAACATGGAAATATCTCAAACTTACTAAATCCTCGATTGCTGTAATCTCCTCTTCCAGAAAATCTGTGGAAATTTTGTCATCCTCTATGACACAATTGATCTGTAGCTTCTTAATGCCATATCCAATTGGCACCAGTTTTGCTGTAAACAAAAAATATTTCTTGTAATATTGTTCGTAAAAGTTACTTATTTATTGTTGAAGATTATGCAACATACAGTCATGTATCCAAAGCTTTTTATTTACTCAATTTTTAAAGTCATTTCGTCCAAAACTAAATGTATAATACACTTAATATTCAGATAAATAATATTTAGCCAAAAATCAAAACAATGAGTTGATGATTACTAATTCAATATAAACAAAAATTCTGGAAACAATGTTTTAAACTTATTATTTTGGAATGAGCAAAAGAAAAAACTATCATGAAGATCAAGTTCTTTTCAAAAAAAATAAATCCACTTATTCAAAGACTAAAAGCATTCTACCATGGTTTCATTAGGTAACTCTCGATGGCTCGAACTTCAATCACTCGAAGTGAGTCTAGGGTCCCGATTTTTTCCCTATATAACTAAGCAAATTTACTCTTGATTTCTCGAAACCCTTGATCCCTCGAAGTCAAACTGCAGTCCCGTTGTTCATATAAATCTATATTTTTTACTCTCGATACCTCGAAGTCGCTGTGTATCTCCAAGCGCTATACCTATTTAACACCTTCTTGGTCATTTAAATGGCTTCAGGCTTTAGACGCGGGGCCCGTGTCACGGGTTGTTTATTCAGAAGACACTTGTCCTGCAAGGTGATAATTGTTTGATGATTGACCATACCGATACCTAATCTATAATTAACACCAACCGTTTTATGATAATTTGGAGACGCAATGAAAATGTGAAATTAATTGAGATGAAGCGATAATATTGAGCCATGGTCAAAATCATAATTATTAAACTGTAAAAATTATGCTTTAATATCAGCATCATTGTCATTATCATGATTATTGCTGAACAAGTTCTTACAGCTGGTGAAGGACCCGTACAGTGGGAACAATGGGTGATACTCAGTTATCTCATTTATGACAGTACTGAGCAATCTAGTCTAAATATGATGCATAAAATAAATAATCATTATGAATTAATTCAATAGTTGTTTTTGTTTTGTTTTAAAAACATCCAGTTCTGTATATTTTACTGAAAAGAAAACGTTGTTTAAGCACGTGTAAAGTTAGCACTAAATAAATATGTTTATCATAAAATCTGGTAAGACTAATTTTAAAATCCATCGGTCAACCCGGAAAATTCCAAACTCTTGAAAACTCGAACTCTTGAAACCTCGAAGTTTTTCCTCGGTCCCATGGACTTCGAGCTATTGAGAGTAACCTGTATAAGTTGATTCAAATACCAACTTTTGTGGCTGTCGTTGCCGATTTAATTCACAAAATTTAATGTTCATTGTGGTGCAATATTTAATAATAAGTAAATCGACCGAATCATTGGCCACAAATTATGTAACTGTTATGACACTGTCATTTTCGCTAAATCCATGAAAATTGATGCTTATGAATATTAAGAAAACCACAATATGTTGCTTTTAATGAGCTTTAAATATTCAGTTAAAAACAAAAGATTTTCAAGACTCGCTCCAGCAACATAATTATAATAAAGGTGTATCTGACTGACCTTGACCCCACAAGAGCCCGTCAGCAGTGATCTTTCGGACTTCCTGTTCCATCTTCTTCATGTCTGTCTCATCATCCCAGGGTTTCACATCAAGAAGAAGACTAGATTTGGCGATGAGGGCGGGTTCTAAAGGAAGAAAAAAACAATAAATCCTTCAGGCTAGTTCTGTGCTTCTTTCTTTCTTATATCTCTAGCACTGCATTCAGAATACATCACCATTCAAAAAGTATCCGATGAGAATACATGTACATGTACTAGTAAATAGAACCATTTTAACAGGAGCTTGGACTTAGGGTAGTTGTGTGGAACAGAAATGTGACGTAGGCCTGTCTATATCATTGGTGGGCTCTTGGCCATGACTCTTTGAAATCAACACAATTTGTCTGGCTTTTGAGCTAAGACAATGCAATCGGTGTATATTTCGCTTGAAACCCGCATCATTTTAAACATGTTTTGATGCAAGAAGAAGATGGTTACATCCTACCAAAAGTTCAAGGTCTTGTTAAAATGACTCTACTGGTACTGTTCAAGTTATCAGCTAAGACCAGTTATCGGCTAAACTGAGAGTTCGGGTTTATAGCACGCGACTATCCGAGATTTTTTGATTCAGTTGTCTGTTTCGAATAACGAAAAGTAAGTTTTCTTGAAAACTTTCTTAAATATGATTTAACCATGAGCTTGAACGATCATTGTTTACCGCTGATTTAAACATCTTTGCACTTTCAGCAGTGGGGGAACTGGCGTAATAAGTTAAAACTAGATTGTGGCATCTTTGTGATACGTTACCATATACCTTCTTTGATTTGACATAATATCAATACATATTACATGTACAAACAAACGGAATTTATTTAACCCTAAGAGATTCATAGCGCACTTGGATGCCTGATTGCACAATATTGTGTATTGAAAAGTCAACGATTTTTTGCATTACCGTATGATAACAAACGAATAATTTTATGAGTTTTGTTAATGTATTATAACCCTTACTACCTTTAGTCTGCCTTTAGTTTACCTTTAGCTAATAATAATTCAAAGTACCGGTACATTATGCAGAGTATCAAATCAACATGTACAGGGATTTTACTATGTTATTTTTGCAAAGCCAATAACTGATACAGTAAATTGTAAAACATGGCAAATTCAGGGCGTGCTAAAAAGCACAAAAAAACAATATGTTTTGAGTTCTTAACAAGGATATCATCTAACAGATGGATAAACAAGGAAATCACCATTTAACGTATGTCAAGTTTTATCCAAAAATATCAAGAAACAAGGAAATACGAAAAGAAAACGTTAAATTTCAGCCGATAACTGGTACAGTGCCAGTATATCTAATAAGCTAATACATGTACTAAAATTTGCTATATATTTAAAAAAGTAGAATATAGATGCTCAAAAAAGTATACAAAATATAATAATACTAAGAGCTAATCTTTTTGCCCAATTAACAACTGAATGCTTACATATACACTTGCACAAAACTAACAATGATATATCCTCTCTTTAACAAGTTACTCAAGAAAACAAAAATACTTATTCAACCTAACTTACTTTTAGATTTCTTGGCTTCATATGCTGCTAATCTTTCCTGTCTGATTTTTTCTGCCTCCTCATCAACCTGATTAGAAAAAAATGCAGGAAATATTCAGTTATATTCTTCTTAAAGGGACTTGGACACGAATTGAGATTTAAAAAAATTATTTTTATTTTTTATGTATAATATGGTTTACTGGGCATTTTAAATGATTGACCTAAATATTGAATGTTAAAGTCAAGTTACAAGCGATATACAGATGTAAGAATTGGTTGTTATGTAAACAAAGCTCGAGTCTTATAGTTGTTTACAAAAATGTAATGCAGAGAATTACCATTTTTTAGACAAAATGAAACGTAAAAAACAATTTAAACTAATTTAGTATCTTCTTAAATACTATAACAACAAAAGAAAGATACATTTGATTGAAAATTACACCAATACTATACATATGTAAAAATGACAATATTCGAGCTTTGTTTACAAAACAAAGAATTATGAACTCTGTATCTTGCTCATAACTTGATATTTGACTTCCAAAATTTGACATAGCATTATAAACTTCTATATTTATCATTATAAACATTGAAAATGCAAAAATAAATTTTGAAAATTTTAAGTCAAATCGTGTCCAAGTCCCTTTAAATACAATGTAAATTGTACATACATCTCTTCTCCCTATAAAAAATAGTCTACCAAAGGAAATATTAACACACTGAATATCAAAAATATTAAAATATATCGTCAATGTTTTTAACATTGACTTACAAGAAATGATTCCCAAAATTTCAATTTTCATTCCATTCACTCACTTCACCAACATTTATTTGCATGTGAGGATTTTTTCTTAAGAATCACGAGACCCTTGTGTTTGTAAAATATTTCTAACAGTCTAGTGCCAAATAATATGTACCAGTTACCTGTAGGAACAGCTCATTGCCATACTGGTCTAAACAACAATATGAGTGATTTGCATAAAATGTCAATTTTTTTTTCTAACAGCTAACCAGGTTATATCTGGCTAATCACAAGAAGTCTTTGCAAATAAAAGTTGGTTTGCAGTGTCTTTGTTTTTTGTTTAATGTGTGCAAGTGACATTGCAAAAAATGCTATTCATTCAATTCATTTATGTCTAATAACAAATTATCTTACAGAGCAGTGAGCACAGAGTGTAATGTTGTAATTATACCTCATCGTCACTGCCAAAGAGGTCAATGTCATCATCGTCGTCATCATCTGCGGGGGCGGGTTTCTTGGGGACGGGGGCCTGGGCAGCAGGGGCCGAGCTTCCTCCCTCTAGTTTGGTGACACGGTTCTCTAGTTTTTGCACTAAACTCTTCATATCTTCAACAACTATTTTGGAACAAACAAAATTTATACATATACATGTATTAAGAATGATACAATTTGATTAAGGATCCTGAACACTCCACCACTTAATATACGTATTTTTATGAATACGTTCAAACACAGAGTTAAACTGATCCATAGATTTAAAGTTTTAATAGAGCAGGTTGTTTTCATGAATATCTTTAAGGAATATATATGAGTGCTGGTTTGCAAAACTTTTCACAAACTTCAGACACAAACGCGGGGCAGACCCTTCAATGATGGGGGCTTTTTTATTGCTAGAGCTTAAAGCCTATTGGATAATCTTTAAATAACTTGACCTACTCCTTCTCTCTGTCTTTTTCTCCTAATTTCAGTTGACTAGATGCATGATACTGCTATTGATTCATTTGGTGACCTACCCTTTTTCAGATCTTTGTTTTCCTTCTCCAGGGAGCTCACTCTGTTCATCACCTGGCTGTTGTCTGCTGGGGCTCCCCCAGATCCTCCCTGTCACAACAACAGCAATCGTCAGACACAACAACAAGAGACACAACAACAAGAGACACAACAACGACAACAGTCAGACACAACATCAAATGTCAGACATATCAAATAAATGTATGAAATAAACTTTTTACGGCACATACATTTTTACATTTTGTTGTATAATTATATATCAAAACTAAACTCCTTTTACATGATAACTGTATAATTATATAAATGGAAAGGAATGTTTTGTAAAAATACAGAATACTTGGAAGATTTATACGGGCATAACAAGGGCATGCTGCAATTTCCTTTTCAAATGAATTATTTTTTCCAGACAATATTTTGTGCTATTGTATGCATAAGTATAAATTTTAATTTTTAAACCATTTTAATACTGATTGGTTTTTTTTTTCTTTTATAGAAATAAGCTTGTATTAATAACATGTAGATACACACATTAAGAGTATATAGACACTGAAATATTAGGTCTGAGATTGTTTGGTATGCTAATTTAAAGTGGGTGGTTTTTTTTTTATAATTATGATTTTTTTTGTTAAACTAAAATGTGTTTTTATTATTATCTTTAATCTATAGCAATGTATAGTCATGACTGAAAAACAACACATTTACCTATGAGAAATTCAACAGAACAACATCTATGAACAACAACATATAGAACAACTTACAAATATCTGTATACAATTTCCCTTGTGCTGTTATTCAATACATTAAAAGACAATGATTAGCAAGTATTTATAGCTAGTATATTGGTTTTAAATGGTAATTAAAGATCATAATAATATACCAGATTACTTAGTATAACATGTAATTTAAGGTTAAATAATATACAAATAACAAAAGCTATGTAATTACATACAGAAAATGTATGTAAATATAAATTTATAGTCCACTTTTTTTAGGAATACATTAAACCTTTTACCTATATACATCTTCTTTTATAATATATTTCTTTGCAAAACCTTAGCCACCATATTGAATGATGATGATCGAAAATACCTTTAATAGTTGAAGTAATGAGATTTGGATGAAGATTGTGAAGACAAACAAGATGCCATGCAGTGCAAAATCCAAAAAAAAATATAAAATACTTGAATCGTTTAAAAAATGGCTTAAATAAAAAGATTTATGAAAAGTTAAATGATGAGAGAGGGAGGAAAAAAAAATCAATGTGAATATTACTGCTACCAGGAACTGTTCATCACAAAAAGCAGAGATTTTACTCACTGAGTTAAGAACTTTTTGAATTTGTTGTCTGGCTTCAGCTATTTCATTTTTGATTGTGCTGCCCCCTGATTTGCCACCTTTATTGTCCTATAAATACAAGTAGCAGGTTCAGTACTGTCAGCAGCTGCATGGTATTAGCTTTAATCAAAGTAAATTTTACTTGGTCAGTTTCCTGTTTTATCATTTCTCAAAGCAAAAGCACTTGAAGCCAATGTGTACTCAACAATACTAGGACCAAAAAGCTACTGTATCTATAATTACATTATACCACAAGCAAAAACTTGAAACAGAAAGTGGGTGTAAATATTCAATAATATATTTACATCCCTTATTTCTCTTTTCATTCCTCCCCTGCTCCCCCCCCCCCCCCCAAGAGATCCAGATTTTTTTAATAGTTGGTCTTAATCTGCTTTATTTCTTTAGGACTGTTTTTTGGTGGGTTGGGAAGTGATGGGTTACATGAGCACTTTAAGTCACCTAGCTGTTTTAAGGAAGCACACGAATGCAGACATACAGGATACCGGTAACGTTTCCAATTTGGATTATATATTGAGAGGTGAATTAGTTTTGTGGTACCAGTATGTTGTTTGACTTCAGTTTCAAAAACCAAACTACTCTTTTTCCAAAAATTGAGAAACTGAAGCTCAATTACCGAGTACATTCAGTGTAAAAGATAGCTTAGCATAGTTTCATACAATATCTGACTTTCAGAACAACTACAATAAAATATATTTGCATACCTAATCAATTCTTGCTCTATATTCCTTACAACTGTCCGTTCCAGTCATAACTAAATAAATACAATTTCTCCTATCAAACTTTGAAAGGTGAAATGCAAACATACCCCAGTACTTAGTGAACGATATTTTTTTCAGTGAACATGTTGTTATGATCTGCAATTGCTTTTCTGGTATATTTAACAGTATTATACATGCATAATGGAATATGGCAGTGGAGTAATTGCATTTCATAACATATCATGTTTACTTAAAAGTGTTGTTTATTGCTTTATAAACAATGATACATGTACCACCACCAAGGACATGGTAATCCATTAATAGATATTGTAAAGTCTCGTTTGTAGTATATACTTATCGATAATATGCATCCCCCATAGTTGAGCGAGGAATCATGAAAAAGTTCATGTTCCTATATACCGGTATTTACTGAGAAGATTAAATGTAACTTTTTCCAAATACTGATGTTTCAGTGTATATCAAATAAAAATTCTGTATTCCAAGCACATGTTTTTGCTAACTTTGCACATCTTATCCAAAGCAACATCATATCAAAAAATATATTTTGGTAAATGTTTTCACTGATTTATTGTAAGGCCAAATATTTAAAATTTTTTATAAACTGACAAGCGGGGGTCATATTCAAGTGAAACAAATGGTAGGCCAATTTAATCAATGCCTATTCAATGAAATATGCATTACAAAGAAATATTCTTTATATTTGATCTTTACTGATAGACATTACCCATGAGTATCTTTATGCAATATAGTGTATTGTATGTGATGTCTTACATAGGAGACACGTATATACTTTACTTGAAATTGTTAAACATTGACCAAGCAACGAGTACTTGAAAGTTAACAGATGGCTGATTACAAATCAAGGAATGAACTATCAATAACTTTTTTTGATGTAAGTTAGAATTGATAAATATTCATACTGAATTAATTTAAAAGATCTTAAACTATAAGAATTAACTGTAAACCCAATCAACTGCCATGGTGTACAATATTGGCAATAATGCTATCTGTATCAAGAACCATGCTCTGAATTCACACCTCCCATTCTGAACAATTTCCCAGATAAAAGTGCACACTGAACACGAGAATTTACACTACCTTAGCACCCTTACCACCCCCAGCTCCTTTTGGAGCACCTTTTGGGGCGGTTCCTGCAAGCACCTGTTGATATAATGCCTCAGCCTCTTCATATTTCTGTTGTTTTGTCCAGACTGAATCCTGCATCATAGGGTTTGCCATTCTGAAATCATACAACATTACATAAAGTACATGTATTTTAAAATTTAGAAATCTGTTGAATAATCTTTGGCAAAGCAATACCTTTAGTTGTATAAATTTTATTTAGGATACCAGTTTTCTATTTTTACAGGGTTAGTGTGACTGGAAAGGTTTTGGTAAACTATTACTGTAACACCAATAGAGACCCATCGTTAGCCTCACTTTAATAGGTAGCACAAAATTAAGTCAAATTACTGACTATAACTATATCTTCACAAGTTATTGTTTCCATCTCATTTAGACTACTTTTAATAGAACCATCTTAACAAGAGCTTGGGCTTTTTGGCTTCAATACTTAGAAAAACAGTACAAAGTCATGTTATGATTTTAGCATGAAAATACATCATCACAGGTATATTTTACCAGACAATAATTAGTCTAAGATATTGTGATAATAAGAATTTAGGCAGTTTTAACAGAGACATAAACAATAGAGATTGGCAACTCCACCATTAGCGAGTTTTGTTGTTGAAAAATGGTACAGAACCAATCTTACTTTGAGAACTACATTTTAGTAAACTGAGAAGAGGATTTTAAACCAAAAGTATATTGTTTTAATGAAAAGTGTGCATAGGTTTTAGACATTTTTGAAACAAAAAATTGAAAATAAGATTAACATATAGAAAATATATTGGCCTGCTATTAAACATCGGCGAAATCTTGGACAATGGGTAGCCAACTACCTTTTAAAACTGCTCTTTTAATATTGTTTACATGACATAAACTCATGAAAATATAATATTGTGAATGTTTTGGCACTAGGTTTTAGCTGTTTATATTTCGATATAATTGTTTATTAGAAAGATATACTGATTTAAACTGGGAACACTTTACAATAGGGACCGCGAGATTTCGATCAGTTGCCAATCTCTGTTATCTATGTATCTGGTTTTAATTACTATTTATAAAGTAATACATGTAGTAAAACATAGCTTTTCATTAGTCTCTTTAAAAGTAATTTTGTGATTTAAACCTTTGCAAGCAGCATATATAACTTCTGTGATAAGATGTATAAAGATTAAAGGAGTCTGTATGTCCAGTGTCTTATGTAATTGAAAATGATGTCATTTTAAGGTAAACTCTCTCGAATAAATTGTACTATCAAAAACACATGACGGCACGATATATATGTAATCATGTGATATGCTTGTAATCATTGCAATCATTTCAGATTATTACATTTGTCATTTGTGATTGAATAAATTTTGCAACATTACAATTATTCAAAACAAAATAAGTAAATCATAACTAAATACTGTATATATATTTCAACAAAACAACAATTAACAGATATCATGTCTATAAAAATATGAACTCGAAGAATTTTACAGATTTTGACTGGCCACCCTCCTTAATTTCTATATTTTCCAGTAAAAGAAATTAAAATGTATCAACTGTAAAAGAAATGTTGATAAATTGTGGAGATGTTTCTAGGATACGCCCTAATCGACATAAAGTAATCAAAATCAGTGTACTTTGAGAGTTTTTAAAGGAACCGGTGACAACAACTTCAACGTGTTTCACCCCTGGACTGCTCAGACGAAAAAGGAAGTGCAATCGATGGATTGTTCAGTATTTAACATTTCGGACGAAAACGGAAACTTATTTCATGTTTCTTGCCAATGTTAGTTTTGTTCATCATCATATGCTGACATTGTAAAATTATTGTTCAAAACAAAGCTTTCCTGTTTTGACATATTTCAAGATGTTAACATATTGCAACTAGTTCATTGATTTATTTTTTTTATCGACCTCGGTATGTTAATTTTGCGATATTCCGGAAATTCAGGGGCAGATAACTGTAGAAACTGTCAACATTGCCATGTGGGTCTCGTCAGAGATTTAGTAATTTTTGGACCGTTGAATAATCATGAAGATCAAAGTATTAAGTAGAAACCCAGATGAATACAGACGAGAAACTAAGAGAGACATCCATAAAGGTGTGTAAACGCTTGTTCCGTTGTAACACCTGATACTTAAAATTACATCCGATGATCAGATGATGAGCTTAATTGTCATCCTAATTTCTACTTGATTTCAATTCAGTAAATGAAATTGTTCATTACATTATTCGCAAAATGAATAGGGTATACCTATAGCTATGAGATCGTATACACAACTTCTGTACAGATAATTGAGTTTAAATTTTTTTTCAGTACAAAGAAATTATGACCCGAAATTGCACCCATTTGAAGCTCCTAGAGAATATGTTAGAGCACTAAATGCAACAAAATTAGAAAGAGTGTTTGCTAAGCCATTTATTGGAGCACTAGATGGACATAGAGATGGAGTAAACTGTTTGTGTAAACATCCTACATCTCTGAGCTTTTTGCTCTCAGGAGCTTGTGATGGAGAGGTATTTTTTAAAAAAATAACTTGATACATCAATAATATTCAATGTAGGTCCATTTTTTATTAAAGAGAAAATGATCACGTGAGTTTTCACACAATTAAAAAAATTTTTTTTAGGTACGTGTTTGGAACTTAGCCAAGAGAAATTGTGTCGCAACAATTCAAGCCCATGAAGGCGTAGTCCAGGGAATGTGCTTTCATCCGGATGGGAGAAGTTTCCTGACTGTAAGTTTCCTTGCAAGTTGTGCATACAAATTATTCTTTTTGTCTTTTTTGATATTGTCAATGTTGTACATACATAATGCTTTCAAAAAAAGACAGAATACTTTAAGATCTAAATGACCGGTGAAATACTTATACAAATCATGATACTATCTTTATATTTGTATAAACTACTTTTATGACTACATATTATATGCACATTGTTAATATGTTTTGACATATTGATGTACATTTGCCCGGCTGTTACAAGTTCATGTATGTGTATGGACTTTTTTTTATATGTAGAATCTCTCTTTTAGGCATCTGTAATCTTGTATGCCCTCTGGGCCCAAAATTGGAAATAAACTATTATTATTATTATAGTTTCTGCTGCAACACATTTTTTTTTATTCCAGTGTGGTTTGGATAAAGTAGTCAAGCAGTGGGGAATCTCAGAAGAATGTACTATTAATGAGGAACCCATAAACACAATACTTGGGAAGGTAAAATGGAGTTAGCAATATCAGTATAAAAGGTGAAGCTCAGAGTTACATGTTTGCTTCTCACCTATACACCTGTGATCTCAAATTGTTCATGTTGAATCAACATTTGTATAAGTGATATTTAAGAATATGTCCAACTTCAAGCAAAGCAAATATAATCAATTGCCAAGCTTAATTGGACCTTGAAAAAAACAAAAACAAACAAACTTTACAGTTTATTTTGATGTTGATTCCGCTCTTTCTTTTATAGAGCGTGTTCCAGTACATGGACCATCACCAGTCAGAGAATATTTTTGCTACCTGTGGTCAGCAGGTAGACATCTGGAAAGAGGACCGATCGGAGCCGGTCAGAAGCTTCACCTGGGGGGTGGACAGTACTCACCATGTCAAGTTCAACCCCATTGAGGTCAGTGGCTATGATGAGACTATTCTTGTGTTATATGTTTTAATTATGTTATGCTTATTAACTTGGTTGGGAAAATAATCTCATTGGTATGTCAAAAATTATATATTTTTTTCATTATTTTCATTATTACACTGTATCTTTGTTAACCTTAATGAGTAATCAGTACATGTATCAAATGAGCTTTGCCTCTCTGTGAAAATTTGACTTCTCACAAGACTTTTAACACCGTGAAGTTTTATCTAAAGCTCCAGAACCTTTTGTACAACTTGTTGGATAAAAATTTTGCTTTTTTCTGATGTTGTGGAAAAAAATTCATTTGTACTCTATATGATAGGTTTATTTGTTTGTATTTCAGACAAACCTGCTGGGAGCATGTGCATCAGACCGTAGTATTCTGTTGTATGATCTGAGGGGATCTACTCCACTACGAAAGGTACATTGTATATATAGACTTGTACAGCTGTTCAGTGTGGGTCTGTATCAGAAATGGAACTGCAATGAACACTATATATGTCTTGCTATGACAGAAAGCATTTTATAGCATTGTTTATCATTCCATTCAGAGAAGTTGATAATGTACAGATGTATTTAATATGAATGTGCAGCTTTAGTTTGATTTTAAGATCAGCTCACATGCATCGTGTATTACTGATTTGAAATGTAAATATGCTGGAAGCTAAGAACTTTGTATAGTTGTACCATACCAGACAGTTTATCCTCATTGATGGTTGATCAGAATTTTGTATACATTACTGGTAATTATAACTGTACAGCAGTTTCTGCGAATGAAGTCAGTAGGCATTGATGGTTATGATATCTATGTTCTAGGTGATTTTGTCTCTGAAGTCCAATGCAATAGCCTGGAATCCCATGGAATCTTTCGTATTCACAGCAGCTAGTGAAGATTATAAGTAAGTTGACCCAATGATACAGAACTGTCAAATGTGAAACTATATTTAGATTGTTAATTTTTTTTGTGCATGCATACATGTATCAGTGTCATTTTAGTAGAATCTTCATTAACAAGTTGAAAGGCCAAAATCATTTATTTTTATTCATGATTAAGCAATGAAGTTTTTTTTTCTGTTTGATTAGTTTGTACACATTTGATATGAGAAAGCTCTCAGCTCCCATCATGATGCACATGGACCATGTAGCTGCTGGTGAGTGTTAATCTTCACAACAGATTAAACTAGTGTAACATGATATATGATATAAACTGTACACATCCTGTATGTAATATATTTAATACAACTTTATCATCATCGTCTTTACAGTGATGGATGTGGACTACTCTCCCACTGGTAAAGAATTAGTGTCGGCTGGATATGACAAGTGTCTGAGGATATTCAGTGTCGACACCAGTCGCAGCAGGTGAGAAAAGGAAAATTGAAACATTTATCATCGATACATGTATATTTAACTTGTTAGAAAGGCATATGATAAGCATATACCGGTATATACATGTACTATTCCACAGACAACATCAATTATGAATCAAATGTATTATACTCTCCATCCATTTATTACCATGCTTTTCTCTACATTAAAATTTATAGCACAATGCTACTTCTTGTTAAAACCTAATTTCTTGTACGTGTAAAAAGTAGATCTTTATCAACTAAATTTATGATACAGGGAAATTTACCACACCAAGAGAATGCAGAGGGTACGGGTTGTGCAATGGTCTTTAGACAACAAATACATCATCTCAGGCTCCGATGAAATGAACATACGTGTGTGGAAGGCCAGGGCCTCTGAAAAACTTGGGATGGTAAGAATCAATAACAGGATGAATGGAGGCTTTAATTAATATCATTACTGTGGAGCTTGGTTGGAAATTTGGTTTCTACAGTGATATCACTTATTTTACACCAAAAATGGGTGTTTGAGTGTCAATGTGTATATCTGGTCTGATGATCAATAGCTGACCCAGTATTCTAAAGGCACATGGTTTGAGTCCTGGTATACAGTTTGAATACAGTAATGAAAATGTTTTGGAATATAACTCAGGATTAGGGATCATTTTAAATTCATTTTTAAAGGGACATGGTCACGATTTTGGTCAAAAATTATTTTTTCGATTTAAATGTTCACAATGCTTCAGTGAGGCATTTTAATAGGCAACCAAAATTTGAGTGTTATTTGAGTGTCATTTGTTGAGTTATCCGCAAGTTACAGAGCTTACAATTCTTCGACTGGCACCCAAATTTAATTTGATATTAAGAAATGCATTTCTAAAGCATTATAAATAATAAAAACAGAAAAATAAAATTTGACCAAAATCGTGACCTTTGAAAGCAATTATTCTTACTTTATCTTATGAAAGTTATGATTCCTAATGCCAAGTTAAATTTTCTTCATGGCTGGATATTGTAGCTGTCGACAAGAGAGAAAGCCTCCATGAACTACAATGAGAAACTGAAGGAGAAATTCATTCATCACCCACAAATCCGGAGGATAGCGCGGCACCGACACGTCCCCAGACAGATCTACAGCCTGTCCAAGGAGATGAGGATAATGAAGGAGTCACGTAAACGAAAGTAAGTCACGAAACATACCGATCATTGAGTGGTATGTCTTTACAAACAAAAGAGAGACTTGGAAGAAAAAGGAGATTATTATTTTTGTGACATCAGTAAAACCTTACTGGTTTTGTTTTTACATTTTTAATTTTTTAAAAAATTTGTATTAGTGCACTGTGCTTCTCATTTTTTATTGTTTCATAAATTTTGCAATGATGTTTCAAGACGAAATACTTATGTAAGAATCGAGGAAAGGGACAAACTGAAATTTTATTTTATGTAATTAGAAACCATAAATTTAATAAGATATTTTGCTACGTGCATTAAATTT
This sequence comes from Magallana gigas, assembly GCF_963853765.1. Classification (NCBI taxonomy): domain Eukaryota; kingdom Metazoa; phylum Mollusca; class Bivalvia; order Ostreida; family Ostreidae; genus Magallana; species Magallana gigas. Next base: position 17,840,937 of record NC_088857.1, on the reverse strand, counting down.
AATAACAACAAAATTTCTGCTGATGTACTTATAAACAAAAGAACTCATGAATATTGTCCATTGTTAACAGGGAATCTAACAAGAGGAGACACAGCAAACCAGGAGCGGTTCCTTACGTACCAGAGAGGAAGAAGGCCATTGTGAAAGAAGTCGAGTAAAAAGAGTTGATGACTGTCTCCATCTCATATTAAAAAAGACTCGGAAGAAAATGTGTTCACTTGATTGTAGCTGAATTCATTAATTTGAGAAATACTTTGCGGAAAATTAAACAAAAGTATTTTTTTAGTGCTTTAAAGTATTTGTAATATCTATATTTTTAGTCTTACTGTCCAGCTTTTAACTACTGGTACTGTTACATGAACTATACTGCTATTTTATGCTGAAATATATGTGTGATCTTTTATTTAATGACCTACAAAAAAACTGCGTCATAGATTTGTTTAAAAAGTCGTGAGTAGCTTACTGCTGGAGTTGTCAGCTAGAATTGTTTTGAAATGTAATATGTAATGTATTTCACTTTATCATAATATTAAATGTTATTTAATTGATAATAAATAACTTAAAAAACAGATCAGTTTAATTTGTTTTGCATGGAATACTTCTTACCTATAGTGAAAACTTTAATAACTTAAAAATAAGGTACATGTTACATACAGCACATAGTACATACTAGATTTGATGACAGCTAGGTCACAAAAATTGAAAACTGATTTTTTTATCTAGCATTTCATTTTTCTCAAGTGCCATCTATAAAACATTAATACCAATTCATGCAGGAAATAATAATTTTAAGTGGTGTATTATTCATATACATATATTATCACATACATATTGCTTATGGAGTTTGAAATATTTGAATTTAATTTTCTAGATGGAGCATGCTTAAACCACATTGAATATACCATTTCCATTTTAACCCCCTTGTCCCAGAAAAAAAATTTCTTCACTTCTCTCTCTCTCTCTCTCTCTCTCTCTCTCTCTCTCTCTCTCTCTCTCTCTCTCTCTCTCTCTCTCTCTCTATATATATATATATATTTTTTTTTTTATATTTTTTTTTTGCAAAACTCTACGCACCTATACACACAAAAATCGCTTGTGCTATAGTTTATAGACGCTTCCATCTCAATTTCATGATTAACTAAACAAAGATTTGATTTTATGATCGGAATACATTTTTTAATGTTTAAATGTTGGTTAAGATGGAGAGCGTCTGTAGTTTTCTCAGAGAAGTTTTCTTGTGTAAAAACTATGGATATCCAGTTATTTATAGACATTACGTACACGTATTTTCTTTCTCCTTTTTTAACCTACGTGACATTCCCTCTCTACAACTATTCAATTAGTAAAACACAATGAACGTAAATCGGTGGAGGTTGTGATATATAAAGATCCGAATTATATATAGTAGCTTCGAAAGTATAGTCGTAATTTAAGCAGTTAATGAAGACTGTAAAGCACGAGTCGGAAAACTGTCATTTTCAACGCTTGTCTTAAATAAATTGCCAATGAAAAATATTAGTCTTAGGATGCTTTTTCATAAAATTGCGTCTATTCTATTTGCTGAGTGTGTCGATTATGGTGGGTCGCGGGTTTACCCCATAAAAAATCTCACGAGAAAACATACCCTGAAAATTTGCCAAATCGTTCTTTAGGACTTACAGTTCAGAATAATTTTTTTTTTTTATCAAATTTGACTACGCTATTTTTAAATATCGCTTTGAACTGTGTATTGTTAATGGTGCTGTTTTGACGCTTTTCTAATGAAATATATATAGGAGCAATAAGCATTTTTCAAGAAGGAGTTATTTTGAAAAATTGAAATAACTTTTAAACAATTTAGAAATTAAAAAGATGTATGCCCCCCTCCCCCCCCCCCCAAAAAAAAAATACGTGTTCTCGCTAGAAATTTGGCTATTTTATCTTTATTTCTGATTATTTTACCAAAATTACTGTATTTCCGTATCTGACGTCTTGAGAACGACGTCAATTTTTTTAAACATGACTTTACGTCAAAAGAGAGATAACTCCGATTGGGATCTATCTTAACTGTGACGTCATTGATTGTGACACATGGCGCCAAGAAACATATTGTCAGAAGGTTGTAAGCAAACTAAGAGACGTAAAAATGACGGTCTCTGAATACAAGAAGCCAGTCACTTTTCCAAATAATCTTGAAATTACGAAAGCAGTGCAAAAGTATTTTAAAGCACCAGAAGGTAATTAATTTACTTTTAAAGTTGAAATTCAAAGCGCAATATTGTACAGGTACGTGTACCGCTACATATTGTACAAAATTTCGATCTTTTAGTTAATAGCTCAATTTTTATGCCAATTACTTGTCATTTTTTTTTTATAAAACCAAGTTCTTCCGTATGTGGCGAATAAAACATGGACAAAAACAAACAAATGTATGATAAAGGAGAGACCGGATGATCTGTGGGAAAAACACTATGTGAGAAGGAAAGAAAATGACAGCAAAGGCTACCAGAGTGCTATTGGAGAAATGTACAAAGCTCTGGGAGATGAAGTTGTTCTCAACACTTGTGACTTGGTGCTTAAAACAATGTCAAAATGTTTGGACCCAGAGGTTAACTTTTTATCATTTCCTTTTTCTGAAAACCCCCTTTTTTGTTTATAGATTTCTGAAAGTTGTTACATGTGCATTACAAAAAGTATAAGCATGAATGAATTTATATTACTTTTTTGTTTATTTTTATCTTTAGATTAAAAATCAGGCCCTATTCAGGCAGCATGAAGATGGGGCTAGGCATGAGAAAAAACATGGCATCACATTACCTCCAATAAGTCACACACCAGTTCCTAAGGTATCTTGCTACTAAATATGGCAGTTCATAGAGTTTTAGTAAGAAAAATTCATAAAAAATAAAAATCTTCAGGGATAGAAAAAGAACAGATTTTCAGTAAATTTTGAACAAATTATTTTAATTGATTATCACTGGGAAATAAAGCAAATTTCAATAAGTTTCACCTTTTGAATTTATTTTTATTCTGTCTTCAATGAGCATTATATCTGACACCAAGTAAATAGGTTTGATACATGTATTATGGATTTATTTCAATGCAGCCGGCTGCTAAAGAAGAAGAAAGTTCCAAAACTGATACACCAGCTATAGAACTCCCAGAGGTGCATAGCTTTCATGACATTAAGCAGTACTTAGATGAGAGCAAGAGGGTCATTCGAAGAGTCCATTGTGGTCTCTCATATGAAGAGTATGTCAGGAAACGCCAGGAAAGCATAAACAGTAGCAAACAAGAGCAGGGGAACACCAAGGAAAATGAGATGGTGTTAATGTCACTGACCAATCTACAGCTGGGCCTCCCCGACCTGCACACGTTGGAAGAGGAGGAAGAGATGGGGGATCAGGTGAAGGAATGTCCTGTGATCAGGCCCGTTAGAGGTTGCGGAAGTCCGAGAAAAACCCGCAGGAAATCTGTCATGATTGATCCCAACACCAATAGAAGATTATCAGTGGGTATGAGAAAAAGTCTTAGTTGTGTGTTACTGTACACTCAAACATGGTCACACCAAACATGCTTACTTACAGTGAATTTACTTTCATTTCCCCTGATCTTAATAGTGTAAATTTTTTGGATATAACAAATCATGTTTATAATTAATCAGTCACTTGTCATTGCGTATCTTTATAGTTATCAATCTAATTTGAGTGTTTAACTGTTTACTGTGGTTCATTCATATTACTGAATGTCAGTGATAAAGATGTTCTGAGTTTAAGAGAATATACATCTATAAATTTATATTTATTTGGTTTCATTTTTTTATTGTAGATCCTCTGACCAAGAATTTGATGAAGAAGGAGCTGGTCGCTCGTAGGATGACCTTAATGTCCCCTGTCACTGAGGGCCCCAATCAGCTGATTGGTATTCCAAGTGGAATCACGTAAGTTTTAAAATTACAGTCAAGCTTTGTTATCTCCAATTTGACTGGACTAAGAAAAATTTGGCATATTCAGGATATGAAATATAGAGGTAAAGAGATATATAGACCTCCTACTACCTCAGAGACATATCCATGGTATTTGTTGAGATATTGTATTCAAGATACCAAAATTGACTGTTGAACTCTAATATGTGACAAAATATTGGTGAGAATTTTAAAATTAATGGGTTAGTTAAATTGAATGACAATCAATATACGGTATTCAAATTACGGTATACATCTGTAAGAAATTAAAGTCATCTTTTAGGAATTTTTTTTCAGAGATTTTTTAAGTTCATGAAATTGTTTTAAAGATTGTAAGTCCAAGAGTGATACCGGTATGTGTTAAATTCTTGTTTACAGAACAAAGAAGGATCGATTACGCAAGGACCACCTTCATTATCTACAAGCCTTGTCCATGATACTGACATCAATCAACAATATGAAGACCAGAGAACTTAAATCAAGGGTAAGGACAAAGGCAGATCACAATATAAAACGACAGGAATTAATTTTTTTTTAAATTACAATATTTTCTTTTTCTTTCTTTTTTTTTTTGACATGGAAAATACATCTTATATTAATATACATGCACTTTTTACAGTTGTCTTATATTTTAATTACAGAGATCAGTATATTTATGTGCATGTTTTTCAATGTTATTCCAGACTCCTCTAAAACTTGATGCTGTTAAAGCCTTAAGGAAAGAACCAGTTGTTGAAACCAAAACTCCATTTGATAAAGAGAGCAAACAAGCCACCCATCTGTATGTTACATTGCTAATTTCTCTAAAAAAATCAACTTTATTATTGATAATCTGATGTTTAAGAGATGATTTCTAAAACAAATTGTTCTTCCTGTCATCCTATATTTAATATGATACATAAGATGAATGCATAAATGCCTGTCTTCACATGTATGGTATTTCTTACAGGTTACGCCATCAATCCAGATCTCAACAACCCACTGCCCTCCAGAGAATGGCCTCATCATCAGGGCGGGGCTTGCTGGAACAAATGGCCGGAATCACGGGCCTGACATCAAAACTAAAAAAGTGAGTACATGTATCCATAATTTCTTCACTTTATGTAAGAAAGATTTGTGTCATATTGTAAAATATTTAATTATGCTTAATATGTGGCTCGTTCCTCCATCAGATATTATTGTTAAAACAAATTACATGTTTTGTAGTTTCAGTAATATTTATGGGCATCAATTTTATTGGAATAAATAAATAATAATCACAGTTTTAAGGACAGGTAAATTTTAGGCCAATGATCCTATCAATACAATACATTATTAAAAATTGCAATTCCATGAGCATTTAATTTTGAAAATCAATTTTAAAATGAAATCCTTGAAATTTGGTATATGTTTGTTCAACAAACAGTACTGAATCCACGAAAATTGATATTCAACAAATATTGTTGAAACCACAGTATTGACGCTTTCTTTTAATATGACAGGAAGTCACTTTGGGGTGGAGTAGGAATTAAACCACAAAAGCCGCAGCATCAAGGTCCTGTGGTGGAGACGTGGGAGGACCTCATAAACCTGGAGGAACCTCAGAAAACAGCGGACCTCACACTACAGTCAAAGATCTTGATGAAGGCTTTGTTGTGGAGCAGGTATGAATGCATAGGGCCCAAACTTCCTTAACATATGAACATTTAGTTTTAGCTACAATAGTTTTTATGAGCTAAACAAATCATGCCTTAAAATTTGAGGTAGATCTGATCGTTAATTTGTTGACCAACCATCCTCCTTAATTGCCTCTTTGGGCTGTTTAAGATTCAGGGATGCAGTAGATCACTGTTGCTTCAATAGGCAAAGTGGCAGATAAATTAATTAAGGCCTACGTGTATTTATTTTGTAAGACTTTCAGAAGATAAAAAAACACGAACATGGAATGTATTTTATCACACAATCATTATTTTGACAACAGGAGGAAGGCTATAACACCCCGTGTGGATTCTTTGATGAGTAACAAGGATCAGCCAGAGCCTACCCCCACAGGTCTGGTCCAAAACAAGATCCGCAAGGACCTGCTGTCAGCTGACCACCACAGAAACACCGGGCACGCCCCCGCCAAGAAAATGCCAATATGGCAACTGGTCGCCATGGATAAATCTCCCAAAAGTATACAGGAGAAAAAGAAAGAAAAGTAAGAGTGATGTTTTCTAAATTTGATAACTGCAAATCCTGGTTGATAAATTTTTTTTTAGAATTTACGGGGAACCTTTTTTGAACAAGCTATATTACATTGATTGGTAGTAATAAATCCTTATGAGTGTGTGGCAGTTAATTTCAGTCAGAAAATTAGTACCGCGGAATGTAAAAGCGTGTTGAGAAATAGTTAAATGTGATTTTGGTTTGTTAAATAAAAATAAAAATTTGGTGTTTGTTTGCTGCAAAATACTGATTTCTTTTGTTCATTTAAGGGAAACCCTAGAACCAGAAAATATTGTGGCCAAGAACAAAAAGTCTATGCTTAAAGTCAAACACGAGCTATATAAAGATTTGGAAGGAGAACTGCAAAAAATTGACAGGTAAATTCAAGATTATAAACTTATACAGAAAGAAAAATTAAAATTTGTTGCTTCTGAATTCAAGCTCAATACCCATAGTTACAAAGGGCATATACCAAAAACCAAAATATTTTTTTCTCTCCGTTTCCTGGACTTTTTCATTATAGCCTTTAAATATGTTGAGATGAACATATAATAAGAAGGCATGTTTGAATTAGTGTAGAGTACAAATTTTTATGGGGAGTAGAAACACAATGATAAATGTGTGATGGTCAGCCTGGTTTGAATACTGGTGCAAGTAGAGCACCTGACTAGAGATTCAGAGAGCCCAGGTTCAAATCCCAGTCTGGACCATCATTTGTTCTTTCATCCCATTACATTTGGTGCCATGCCAACCCCTGGAACTGACAGGTTTCTTGGGGTTATATTTGATGGCAAAATCATTTAGGGGGCAAGGAATTTGATGATCAAACAGGTTCTAAAACCAGTGCCGAATAGCACAGTGAGTAGAGCACCTGACCCGAGATTCAGGGGCCTGGGTTTAAATCCCTACTGGTCCATCATTATATCTTCCATCCCTTTACAATTGAACATATTCATAGGATTGCTTTTTTCTTTGTAATCAAAATCTTTACAACTACGTTGTGGCCATAATGGGCATAAGTAAATGTAGAAAGGGATAAATAAAATTACTGTGAAAGTTGTTACTCGGTAGGCAGTGTGGCTCAAGATACATGTACTCTTCTTTGTTTTCCCCCTCTCCTGATTTTTTTATGATTGAATAACCAACCCTTACATTTTGAGTGTCTTTTCAATAACATTTATCCATGTAATAACTATAGATACATTGGTCAACATCCGTTGTAATTTGATACTTTGAACAATACTTGCCAATGGGTTTTTTTATATCAATAACAGGGAAAAATTGGCCATCTTTAGATTGAAGTACGGAGAATTTCAGAATATGAGTCCATTGTTTGAGGAGCATGTCGCTAGGTTACAGAGTTGTAAAACAGGCAGATCTACACACAGGAATATGGACATAACTGATGTTCCTCCTTCTAGATGGTATGTTGTGTATCAATTGCAATGATGCAATAATTCTACTGGTAGATGATTTGTAAGCTTAGGGCAGAAAAATAGAAAAGGAACAATTGTTTTAATCATTCCAGTTAATTCTTTTTTTGTTTTGATGAGATCTGTATACAGGGAAATATTAGCCTCCATTTTATTTTTGCCCCTTTCGCCCTCATTGTCAGGGTGCGAATTTAAGACTGTATGAACTGAATTCTATGTCGCAAATAATATTTCTGTTAACACATCTGCATTTGGGTGAATTCAAGACAGGGCAAAGCCGTATGCAAGTGAAGAAGGGCAAAAATAACACGGGTCGAAAATAACCCTGTATACAGTACTCGCACATTTGATTTCGAACAATTGAACATCTACATTTACTTTACGTACTATTGAACTCCTACTTCCAGGATAAGTAAGGGCTGAAATACTCAACCTAACTGATATACAATGTATTTCATGTGGCTAAACTAAAATGATTTTTTCACTTCTGTAGGTTTGAAGATTTGGAAGATAAAACTCATTCTATCATAGGGTACTGTGATGAGGAGATAAACAAAACGCTTCATGAGATTGGCCGATACTCAACCATTGACAGTAAAACCATTCCTTCGGCAAAGGTCAGAAAACTAAAACCTGATGAAAATGTTCAACACTTTGTGAAAAAATGTATATACCGGTACCTGTATTCATTTGTTAAAATTTTTTGTAATTCTGTTTCTTCGTTTACAGGCAAAACTGTGCTTACTTTTGCTGTCTCTACCTGCCTATGAGTTGTTTACCATACCTGTACAGAAGGCTCTCAAGGTAAGTGTAAGAACTCAATCTACAATGTACATGTAATACATGTAAAAAGTATTTAAAATGCCTACCCCCCCCCCCCCCCTCCCATTCCACCTAAACTTATAAGGAGACACATTTTGATATACAATGTACATTTCAATTTGATATTTGAAGTTATCTTTGTTTCTTTGTATGTTACAGTTTGTGCTGGAGGTGATTTTCCAAGGAGAGGACTATTTACTAGGGGAATGGTTTCAGCACAGGAAAATACCATATATCATCCAGGATGCTGCTAATACCTAAAACATTCAGATACATGTAATTCCCATATTTTCGTCAGAAGTATTTTTAATGATTAAAATTATGTACATCATACCAAAAAATTATTCATTTTTGTGATCAAAGTTGTAATCATTTAAAGAAAGATGACTGTATTGTGCCAAACAATTCTTATTAAATTAAAGTATTTAACCTATACAACAAGTCCATCATTATTTTTGAGGTGATTAGGAGAATACTTTTATTCTTCACAGTTATCATCTACAGGTATATATAAAACATAATTTAATTTTACCTGTATCTCCATTATTGCACTGAGCTACCACATATAAAAATAAAATCTCTGTGAACATACAAATCAAAGTGATCTTTTATGTACAATAAAATTATTTTTTCACAGAATTTATTTCTCCTTGCAAGACTCTGCAGCATGGTACACATACATGGACTAGCTTGTACACGAGTATAACATTAATCACTGCATATAGAAAAAGTTATATGAACATGTTGTACTTTACACACAGAATGTAATGTTTCAGATTTTAAGACTGTCTCAAGGTAAAATGTATATTATTAACTCGGACGGTAATCAGGGTATTTCTTCTGTCTTTGATTCTCTCTCTTGTGAAGAAACCCAGCGTGAAACAACTATTTCCTACAAAACCAAAAGTTAGCTCTTATAAAATAATTTAAACACAAACTTCAAACAATTGGTTCTATATGTAATTACATGGTGTACCAAACAAAGGAGGATACTGAATCTATTAAAAAACATTTACCTTAACTTTGAATTGGCTGATCACATTTGGGGACAACATCAGGTCAGAGTTCACATGTGTAGGTCTTATGACATAGCATATCAGCAGTTGCTACAACAGTACCACATATTGTGTATTGAAACTAATGTCATATACATCTGATACACATGTATAAAATTTAAAATTATATATACTATTACATGTAATACCATTAAACCTTATAAAACAGAAAAATGAAAACTTTTGTATTCTGGGAATGGCATATAAATAATCACATAAATTTTTGTTTATCCAAGAAATAATTAGGTAATAGATAATCCTTTTTTCTGAATAACAATGTATATGAAGTCTGGTAAGTATCAGTAACTGTTTAATTATACATGTACCCACATATGTATACGCGCATTACACATTCTTTAAACTTTCTATTTTAATTATAAGTAATCAATGTTGACTGACCTTTGCTACATGTTCAGTTAGCCGATTTAATCCAGCTATTTGTGTCCAGCTCAAAGTTGGCAAATTGTCCTCTTCTTTCAAATCATCATCTCTCACCATTTTTACTATTACAGAATAACTCCCATGATAAAATGGTGGACCTTCCTTGTAAATAACTGCACAACAAAAGAAATTCACAGAATTGTGATGTTAATGATCTTTATTTGTCACTAGCAGGGTCAAATAAACTAATTAATTAAGTTTTTCAAGGCCAAAAAGTTTAGAATACACGGCTGCACAGGGATATTATTCATAATGAAAAGGGGAATAACTCTTGTCATTATGTAAGATGTTTCCATACACATTTCAACTTTCCAATTTGAAATAAACTTGATCTATTGTCCACTTATTGCAAAGGTGCTTAAGAACTCATCAGTAATTTCTTCTGGTCCCATGTTTTAAAAGTAATGGGACATAACAAATTCTCTCTCTCTCTCTCTCTCTCTCTCTCTCTCTCTCTCTCTCTCTCTCTCTCTCTCTCTCTCTCTCTCTCTCTCTCTCTCTTCCATTCTTTCTCTGTGTACAACATACTGAAGTCTGTTCCAAATTTGAGTCCAGACTTGGGAACCCATCCTTTACTCCTAAAGTAATGGTAAGCGACATAAAGGGAGATAAATCTGTTGTGTCGCTGGCAGAATGCTCTCCACAAGTCTGTGAGATTTAAAAGCTGTTGGAAAGAATGAGTTCTGTCTGTTTCAAAAAATAACTAACTTTTATTTGCTTAGTTTGAATAAAACCAACTTTAATAATATTTAACAATTCACAGATTTTCTCCATCAATATACAATAAAAAACTTTCTCAATTTTTTCCAAATACATTTTTCAAATCCTACATTATGTACTTACCTTTTCATTCTCATAAACTCTTAAGCAGCCAAGCCCATAAGCCAAGAAGAAACTCTACAAAAACAAAATTTAAACCTGAATATTAAGTGAATAAATTTTCCTAATTTCTTAACATACATGTACACATAATATATAGGCACAATTTTTGAAAACAGGTTTCTACCACATAAAATTGCAAGGGGATTGGTGAGCAAGATTTAATTCAACATGCTTACCTCTTCTAAGCTAAGATGGAGAAATTCTTTGACAAAATATGGATCCTCTTTTACCACTGGTCTCCAATGGGGCTCTTTCCATTTCCTTTTCCCATCCTCACCCTCGTTATCAGAATCCTCCATCACAAACAGTTCGCCATGCTCCTCCGACGACAGACACAATGGATCAGTTTCTTTTATTTCTTTATCACGTTCATTCTGCGAATCTTTCTTCTTGGTCTCCTTGACACACAACTGAGAAATGTTTGTAAGCTGGTTGTCTCCCATGTCCACTCGATTGACATTTTCTTCAGAATTTGGGACACATTTTGACTGTTCTGCTGTTGAACATTTTTCATCACCACCAGTTACATCAGGTACATTATCAAAAGAGGAATGATCACATTGTAAATTTTTGTCAAGATTGGAAACATTTGTGGGGCTTTTAATTTCCATTAAATCATCATTACACTTTGAAGATTTCTGTGAATTTAACTCTTGTTTTCCTCCTGCCACAGTGCTTTGTACAGGTACTGTACTTTCTTTCGATGATGAAGGAATGTCTGGTGTCTTATCATCTGTTCCTGTTCCCCAGAAATCCTCATCTGCCTCGGCATTATCCCAGGATTCCACAGCTGCTGACCACTCATCGTCATCAGCTGATTGGCTGATCTCTGGACCAATCAAATCTGTAATGTCAAATTCTGCAGTTTCAGATTTATCATTCAACATAATAATGTAGACAAATCCTGAGATCTTTAGGAATAAATATGAAAGACAGAAGTATTTTGTGTTTTCATTCACCCACTTATATAGATAAATTTATTTTCATTAAGTATGAAATATATGTACATGTATACTATGATTCATATTGTCAAAATACCTTCATATATCATATTAAACATTAATTTATTGTGATGAAGAAGACACAGAAATATCAATGTCTTCTATTTACATACTGATGGTATATTACTAAATCTTTCAAAACATTTTTCAAAAATTTTGGGTACTAAAAATTTTAATCTACCTTTTTTAGAAGTATTTCTGATATCCTCCTTGATATTGGTTGAAGGTAAATCAGAATGTTGAACATTGCTTGTTTCAACATCCATGTGATTTTTTTCATCTTCCCAGAATTCCCATTCCTGAGAACTGTCATATTCATCTTGTTGTGAGTTGGATTTTCCACTTTTCCAATTGAGTCTTCTTATGTAGCTAAAATTTAGAATGTTGAATAATTTATAATATGACAGTACACAGATGAAAACTTTACTGTCTAAAAACCAACTTTTTCATTACCTACTCTAACTACATGTTGTGCTCAAATTTATGATCATCTATAATCATTATTTATGACACTTCCTATTCTGCCAGCTACATGAACAGTGGTTAAATTCATTCTAAGTTTGGGCAACTCTTTGCTGAGATTTGACTCAACCTGATCATTTTGTGAAAGTGAAAGCATCATGTCAAACATCGAGCTGATTGAAATGACACCAACATTAAATTACTGTTGACCAAGACACTGGCAACAGCTTTCTCTGTGTCTGATTGCTATTGTGTATTAGAAACTTGCCTCCTGCGACTGATCACCCTGCATGTATCTGTTCCCCCTGATGTGGGAAGTGTTGCCATCTTACATCTCTGATTAAATTCTGGTTTACTCCTGGAGAGAGTTCCCTTCCCAAAGAACCCCTGCAAATGGTATTAGATTTGATACAATAAACAGAATACAAATAAAGAAATTAAGTGATTTCAGCTGTGTTGAAAGCTCAAGCTCTCTCTCTCTCTCTCTCTCTCTCTCTCTCTCTCTCTCTCTCTCTCTCTCTCTCTCTCTCTCTCTCTCTCTCTCTCTTGTTTTTTATATTGGCATCAAATTGAATAAAATGCAACAACTGAAGATGATTTATTTTCATAAATTTTTTAATGGGGACTGAATACATTGTACATGCCCTATAACAGGCAAACACCTAATCTTCAAGCAAATGAATTACCACAAAAACTAACCATTTTGTACAAGAAGCTGATATCCCCTGAGTGGTGGACAATAACCTGGTTACCCACCAAGTTCCCGGTGTAGTACATCCATTGCGTCTCTGATGGTGGCTCGCCTGTAATGCTTGCTATTGGGACAGGGAATGGAGACTCTTTGGTGGCAAACACTCGCCTCTTCTTCTTGGGATTTATTAATTTTGAATTAGACATGTCAAGTGTTTGGTGCAGTCTCCGTGTTACTCTGCTCTGTCACAATAAACACAAAACATGTGTTCAATGTATGGGATTTCACAATTTCAGCTGTTGAGTAAATATACTAAATAAAGTATGTCTTGACTAGCTAAGCCTATCATATCAATAACAATCATAGTCTGATATGACAACAGGCATTTGCAAATGTGTAAATTGTTGAAAAAAATCACGTAATATATAATTCAGAAGTGTTTTCTCAAAATTTCACATGTTCATGGGCGCCGCCATTTTGAAAATTCGACTAATAGACGAAATTGTTACTGATGAACAGTGATGAAGTTTAAAGTGATAAAAAAAATCAAAAATATATTAAGTTATTGGATAATAATATCAAAATTATAATGTGAACCTGGGGCCTTGTTTAGTGGATTAATATGATATAATAATAACATTTTATATCGACTAATTGAATATAAAAAATTACATATTTAATTCATCACTATCCGGATATTATTTTCTCTCACAGCTTAACATAAATTTTGCAGAGAGCGTGTTTGAAACTCTTTGTCGAAAGATATTATGTGAAAGCTTATATAGTTTAATCAGACTTTGGTCAGTCTTTTTTCACTCTTGATTAAATGAATGTATCTTTCCCTTTTTAGTCATATCTTTTAGAGAGTTCATCGTTGCAATATTATGAAATCAAATGATAATGTCACAAAGTATATATAAAATGAAGTTAAAATCTAATATATTGATTTCATTTATTTCACATTTCGATCAATTAAAACGATAATCCAGTGTATTGGCCATGCTTGCTTCCAATGACACCTCCCCAGAACTCCGGAAGTAGCAATACCACGTGGTTGTTTTGTGTATTCAAGAATGAGGTCAATAGTGCATTTCAGGTAGGTATGAGAGCTTATCTTAAACTTTATTGACTCGGGAGATTAAGTCAACACTGGACGTGCTTATATTTTATTGTATGTGCAAATGTCGATGTGGCGGGTATTTTTAATTTTAAAATGCAAGTGATTTTTACTGGTTTTTGAAATAATTCATATATGAGGCTTGTAACCTGAAATACACAATGAACAAATTTTAACCGTTTAAACGTTATAGTAAATTGTTTACTGAAATGTTATTATGCTAAAGCGCATGATCATGCTGTGGTAATGTACATCATCTTTCTGTTCTTTGTTTCATTTTAGAATTTCTATAAAACAGTTCAGAAATATGGCATGCTCGATGCAGATGTTGACATGTTGATAACTTAATTTGATGCAGTTGGTTAACAATATTTACACCCATTTTTTAGAGGAATGTAATGAAACTATTTTATTCTTGTTCTTCCAGATGATTTATTTGTACTGGAGAAATATGACGAGTCATTTAGACTTGCTGAAATCAGAATGTCATCAAACATTAGAGTCTGCACCTCAGCTAGAGAACCCACAAAACTGCAGTTTTCAATTCTGCTTCATAAATGGGCTGCTGAATGTTTCATAAGTTGAAGATCAGAAAATTAGGTTGCAAGTTACATCATGGAAGTTCGTGCTATTGCAATAGTTCTGCTGTTGCTACTGACTCTAAGAGTTGCCAATTCCACTTGTATTAAAAAACAAGTGACATCCTGCATTTCTTTACCAAGCAATCCTACTTGTCTTGGGGCATCCCTATCATCAGTTAGTGGATTTACACACACCTCCACAGTTTTTGCAAATGATTCTTTGACTCTTGATGAAGTTACTGAGAAGCTGAAGTTATGGAGTGGGCTGAAAGCAGCTCCCAAGTGCTGGGAAGTTATTCAACCTTTCTTGTGCTCTGTGTATATGCCAAGGTGTAATAGTACTGACCTTACAGTAGAAAGACCCTCAAGGGAGCTGTGTCTCAAAACGAGAACCCCCTGTGATATTGTAAGGAAGATCAGTGGTTGGCCTTTTTTCCTGGATTGTAATCAACTAGATATTTTCTCAGCAAACTGTACGGTATGTTCATTAATTTATTTTAAAATTGCATTTATTAGCATGATTAAAATTCACTTTTATTGATGTGATGTTTTAGTCACAAAGTTGACAAACCAGCAATTGCAATAATAATTCCTGAAGATTTTGCTCTATTATAACACTTCTTAATGTTTTTAACTGAACAATGACCCAGCATTGGTTACAATATATAAAATTACCTTAAGTATCTTTAAATTTCAATGAGAGGAAAAGGAAAGCAAACATGAGCAAAGAAAGTAGAAATTGGAGAATTAAAATCAATGATTTGTTCTACCATGTCTACAGTTTTTTTAAAGAGCTAAATGTGAGAAGCAATCTTATAGAGTTATAGTTGTTGTTCACATCCATCCATTTGCTTTAGAAAGTAACCAGCTTCAAACTCTATCTTTATTTACCATATACACCAGATATTTTTATCTTAAGATCAGACAATAATTCATGACTATAAAAGTTTATATATATTATAAATATTTAGTAAACTCTCTTTTACAAATACATGTACTTAAAATTGGTGGATTATGAATTCTTGAAGATTCTAACTATTGAATAATAACTTTGTGTTCGTGGAGCAAAATTTATAGAAATAAGACTAAATGAAATTCCCATTTGCATGCACATTTATTTAAAAGTATTTGGAAATACTTTTTAGAAGTTAACATATATAATCAAGTAATTTTATGAAGAATTCGAACAAATAGATATTTTTTTCCTGTTTTCTTCATTGAATTTAGAAATACCATAAAAAAAAAAAATCTGGAAGCATAATGTCCTGTATGTGCCTTAGATTTTGATATTTGACTAGATTTAAATCCCATTGAAAAAAGATCAAGAAAAAAAGTATAAAATTATGCCTTTTGTGCTGATAGCTTTCACCAATCTTCGTTAAAATTCAGTGTTTGAACACCGACTCTGAAGAGCATTTAAATCTCGCAAACAATGCTCCTTTGAAAAAATAGGATGAGTTGATAAAAGAGCCCCCGATATACCTGGTGATAGCTGGAGTTCCTCTAGTTCAACTGAGTCACTCTGTTTCTATAGATCAGTTAATTGGTGTTTTTATTCTTTTTATTTATCTATATATATATATACTGATATACCTACAGACACCTATCAGAACAATGAAAGCTAACATCAGGAGTGATGTCCCTTTGTTTCATATCCCCCACAAAAATTTCAAGTATGATGTCAAAGCACTAATTGATTGACAGTTGCAAAATAGTGTCATCATTTGACCACAAAAGAGTTGTAACAATTGAATTAAAGGTCATTATAAGGATATAGAATGACAAGATTAAAATATTCAGGACAGAGTATTAACTGCTTTACAGAGAATCATCATTAAATTGAATCTTTAGTTTGAAATATTGTGTAGTACACATGTATGATGTACACCATATAACACATCAAGCACTCCTTCTTTGCCTTCCTGATAAATTTTATTCATATTTATTTATTAGAACCATTTTAACAAGAGCTTGGACTTTGGGTAGTTGAGTCAAACAGCAATGTGACGTAGGCCTGTCTATTTCACTGCCGGCCACTCAGCCATGGCTCTTTGAAATCAACGAGATTTTTCTGGCTTTTGAGCAAAGACTACGCAATAGGTGTATATTTCACTTGAAACCGTTTCATTTTTAACTTGTTTTGACGCAAGAAATAGAGAGCTTAGACCTACTGAAAGTCCAAGGTCTTGTTAAAATGGTTCTATTTTGAAAATGGGTGGGTGGTGGATGTGGGGTGGTATGGAAAGAGGCAGGGATGGGGGTTACTGCTTACCACTCTTTACAGTAATATTGCATGTATTTTATGTAGAAAAAGTCTATCACAGGGAATGGTATACGTGTATATACATTTTAGGAGAACTCTTATGAGAAAAAAGAAATCTCGTTTGACACAACTAGTCGATGCAACTCTCCATTGGTGAAAACGGATAATGTGAAGAGCTGGTACAGCGAGGTAGAGGGATGTGGAGTCCAGTGTCAGAATCCACTCTTCACGGAAAAGGAGCACGAAGAAGTCCACATCATCATCGCTGTGTTCGGATCACTATGTCTGGTCTGCACCCTCTTCACTATGGTAGGGTTCAAATTCAACACTCACTTCATCAAATCTGCTTGGTTTTTAATAATTATGGATTAAAATGAAAAAAGGGCAAGACATTTGAATAAAAAGGTATGCACTGACAAAGGGGGCATGGCGCCAAGACACGATTGTTTGCCTTAATTTTTATTACATGACGTACAAGTAAATTAACAGTTGGTGGCTAGATTGATTTATTTTAATACATGTACTATTAGGTGTAGTCTGAAAAATTAATGATCAAATTATTTCTTAAAATAAGAAAGGAAAAGAGAAATATTAATTAGCTGATTGAAGTTGCGTAATACTAAATACAGTAGTGTATTAATAAATAATAGTGTATGTTAATTTTGCATGAAACTAAACAAGTGAAGTTTTATGAATTGATTTTTGGATGAAAATCATTTGAGTTTTAATTGAAAATTTTTATAAATTTTGGAAAGGGAAGGTTGCACAGTTTTTACTTTTCTGTGTAAAAGAATATGTTGAAAATTCTATCTGTGTAAGCATTTTGGAATAGGATTTTCATAGAGTACAAAAAGCATGTGCATTTTTTAAAGTCTTTAGGAATTTGAACTGACATAGAACTGTGTAAGATAAAATGTTTGCATGTTTGTAATTCACACTTATGACATTGCAACACTGTTTATCCAGATTGTTGAATTCTTGTGACCTTGTCACAGATCAGCATTTATAAACAAAAAAAATGTATATTCATGAAAAAAATAATATTCAGTCCGTAATGTTTACGGTATTTATTAAATGCAAGCAATCAACTCCCATAATTTATCTGTTATATTTTTGTTCACCTGCTTCACAGAGGTATAGGTGGGTATCTTTGATGTTCTCTCAACTTGGCTAGTTTCTCTCCTTTACACTGTTCTTTAAGATTACATTCCTTAAGATTGCAAGATCTATCTTCTGTTTTTATCCTCATATCCACGACCAAATGTTGTGCATTAATCCTGCATGAATTTACCATTAGTGAATGCAAAATATTTCTCCAGTAATATCACTCCATTGGTAGCTGTCTGTATCTTGTGATTTAATTATGCCTTAATTCACTTGACTTTCCATGATCTGTCCATATAACTTATTTTTATTAAGCTGCTTAGTAATTTAATGATAATTAAAGTAATATTGCCATGTTATCCAATTTCTGAAAATTGATAAAGTGCACAATATGTATTTAGAAAATATTCGAGCAGCTGTTTTCTTTTGGTAAATATATACATAATTAGGTTTGTAAAAAGGCAAAGTTTGCACTCTTTGGTCAACATGCCTTCATTATTCCCTCTCTGATTGACAGCTCACTTTCATCATTGATTGGAAGACTGCCAGTCGTTACCCCGCCCTCATTCTCTTCTTCATCAATGCCTGCTTCTTCCTGGGCAGTATTGGATGGATGGCCCAGTTTTCTGGGAACGCCAGAACAGACATTGTCTGTAAGACAGATGGTACTGTACGAAAAGGGGAGCCAGAGTTGGGGTAAGTATTTAATTTGCCTCCTTCTTTCTTGTACCTAAAAATCATGTGTTAGTTATGATATGAACAATACTGCAAATTGTTTTTGTGGAAACATTTGAAAATTAAAAGTCATATCGAATAAGTATAAAGTCTTGATGTATACTGCAAGATCATGTTAAAATTTATGTGGTCTATGCGCATTTTTAACATTTATACTTGCATTTACTATCATCTAATTTGTTACTGAGTAAAAATAATCACATCACAAAGATTTATTTGCCGCTGTGACAATATTCACTAGGATACAAATTACTCAGTATGTGATGAATTACATATAATGTGTTTATACATAGTCAAATCAGAATATCAGCAGTGAAGAATGACTGTCATGTTTCAGAAATGGGGAGACGGCTTCCTGTACGATAGTGTTTATCTTGGTGTACTATTTCATGATGGCCGGCTGTGTTTGGTTTGTAATGCTGGCCTTTGCCTGGTACCTAACCTTCCGAGCCCTAGGAACTCAGAGGGATGATCTCAAAAACAAAACGTCCTACTTCCACATTGCCAGCTGGTGTGTGCCACTAGTGTTGACCATTGTCTGTCTGTCTGTATCAGAGGTAGGCTTCTTTTATGACATTGCAAAGATGTATACCATACTTTATGCTTTGTCATTAAATCTGTTTTTGAGAGGAAAAACATGCATCAGCTTTCTTTTAATGGTATATGTATCAATCTGTTCATGAAAGAACTAAATTATTTAATTTAACTGATTATCCATGTACTATTCACCCAGCCAAAGTGTGATGATTATTATACAGTTCAGTACTTTCAGTACTTTGATTCCTGTTTCAGATTGATGGAGACTCACTGAGTGGTATCTGCTTCGTTGGAGTGTTTAACAATGGCTACAGAGGTGGCTTTGTCCTTGCTCCTATTGGCCTCATGCTTGTCATAGGGCTGGGCTATCTCATTTTAGGTAGGAAAGTCATAATTTTATTACTTTTTGACAAGTTTGTGTCCATAATTTACTCTTCAGTCTTCTAATTTTTAAATTCACCATCAGATAAGTATATAAATGTACCGGTATCCTAGAAAAAGTTACATTTTAAAAATTAACGATGGTATAGTTATTCAGTTATTCATTTTAATGTGTATCATTCATATGATATAAAGATTTGTTTTTGTTTTTCAGTTTTAAAAACTTTAATCAAGCTGAAGAAGGAGTCCCCAGATTACATCAGTATTAAAGCTCTGTCTAAAATAAAGGAAACTATCATCAGGCTGGGTAAGATTGGTTGTAGTTTTCTATTCAATTTGTTCATTATTTTCTACAGTAATCCAATGCTGTACCCAATTTTGAATGTCACAATTTATGTATAACCATTTTCTTGTACAGCTTACTTCGTTTGAAAACCTATCCTCTATTGCATTACTGCTATTACACTCATTTCAGCATCACATCTTTAGACTCGTTGAAATGATCAATATTTCAAAAAGCACATGAAAAACATTTACCGGTAATTTATATTTTACATGATGGTCCTCTATTTATAGAATTATATTGAGTTATTTTTGTCTTCAGGTATTTTCACCTTGCTGGATTTCCTGTTTGTTGTGATTACATTTGCTGTTCATGTGTATATCTTTGTCAATGAACAAAGCTGGTCAGATAGCTTTAAAGAGTATGTCTAGTAAGTACCACTAATAAAGTACCACCAAGTACCGCTACTGTGGAATCATTTTATTCGTGGGGGCCACTGTTAGTTGCCAGTCAAAATTTTCCAGGTTCGTTGAGACGTGATTTCTTTGGTAGTAAGTTTGGGATAATTTTTAATAAGCATTAAACAAATGCTTGTATAAATAATTGTTGGGATGTAAATTCATTGGCAAGGGTTATCCCGCCATGAACATTTGTCCCCCATGAACAATGATGATTCCACAGTATATCTTAAGGGAGGTAATTCAATCAGAATATTTGAAATAAAGTAACCATTTCAAAATCACCAAGATAATCTATTATTGATGCGTTGTATGCATCGTTTATCATGGTATATCTACAACTTAGCTATAGGTATCCAACAATGGACACTTAAGGAATATTCTATTTTAGTTGTCAAGGTAATGCAACCGCAATACAAAGTGTATACAATGACTCCTCTGTCGCCTGTGAATTGTCAAGCCGCCCCAGTGTGGTCGCCTATGGGTTCCACATCCTGGCCTTCTTTGGGGCAGGAATCACCATGAGTAGCTGGTCCTGGACCAAAGCATCCCTTCTGGCCTGGGAGAGATTCCTTAGAAAGTATGTGGCTTATGAACACACTTTTAAATTTCATATTGATCAGGCTCTGGGGCAGTAACACCTTTAAAAAGCCCACTTTTGGTCTTATATAGTCTCACTTTTTAAACAGAAAAAAGTGAGGCTGAGATCAAATTGAATGCCCAAGGGCATAAAATATAATTTTTTCAAGGTATTATAATCAATGTCATACTTTTTTGTTGTAGAGTGTTTAGAAAGCCCTCAAACAGGCCAGTCAAACTAAAAAAACATAAAGTGATTGCTAAGGCCTTTGAAAAGAGGAAGGAGCTGAATAATGGTCGCCTTTCCATCAGCTTCGCAAGTACACATGAAGATCCACTAGGTAAGACTATACTGCTCTTTTTAAAACAAGGTTTTATTTTTAATTAAGAGCATGTTGATTTAATTTTTGTGGTGTGTATTGGTATTGTTTTGTCAGAAACTGTTGTTGCATTCTAGGAATGAAATTTGACCTGAACAGTGTGAGTTCAAACAACAGCATGTCGTCAGACTTTCGGGCAGCAATGCCCAAGCTGGTGAAGAGAAGGGGTGGTATGATGCATCCCACTGCGGGGACACTGAGGAAGTACTCAGACTCAGGTAAGTGAAGTGGATTTTGTACCTTAGGCTGCTATTAATTAGGATTGGTGTATTAGAAAGTTTTCAAATTTATCGTAAAATGGTAATCTATAATTTTGTTATCCTTTAAGATATTGGATCAGTGGTTTCCAGGATGGCATCAAGACGCCATTCTATTGACTCACAGATCAGCGCTGCACAAGGACAATTCAGAGTCAGTGATGAAGAAATGGAGATGGAAGAAGTGGAATATGTAAAGACAAGAAGTAATAGGAACAAGGCTAAAAAGAAAAAGAAGATTAGGAAAATGAAGAGGAACAGAATTCTTCCAGTTCTGGGTCCCATCTCAAATGCTATGTCTTCTGCTGCTTATGGAGGTAGACGCAGGCACAGCAGAAGAGGAAGTGGAAATTCCTTGTCCAGCCGAGCATCAGCTCAAGGGGTGGATATAGATGTGGAGAAAAAGAGTCTGGAAGCTATCTCAATCACTTCATATTCCCATCAAAATAGTCTGGATGCTGCAACTCTGCCAGAACCCCCAAAACATTTGGGGAAAATGGCCAATTTCTCAATATTCACTGCAAGTGCTTACATGGGAGAACTGAATGCAAAACTGAAAGATTTGGAGAGCACAGATAGAAGTGAAAGAGAGTCTATCAGGTCATGGGGAGATAGGAAACGTAGAAAGACAGAGACTGGGTCTGTCAGTGGTTATGTGACATCAGAAACAGAGGAGCCTAGCACTAATGGCTTGGTGAGGTTGGGTAGCAGCAGAAAACTTCGCCATAGCAGAAGATCTGAAAATGGTAGCAGGCGTCACAGAAGCACAAGTTCCCACCATGATGGTACAAGTAAACAAGAAGACAGTGCAACTGAAAGTAAAAAACCAGTAAGCACAAGTAGGAGACAAGACAGTGGAAAGAAACATGATAAAAGTACAAGCACACGACACGACAGTGCCACCAAACGAGAAGACAGTGCAAGCAGACGTCACGACAGTGCTGGCAGACGACAAGACAGTGCTAGCAGACGATATGACAGTGGAAGCAGTAGACAGAACAGTGGTAATGGTTATATGAGAAGTAGAGATGTTACTCTGGAGATGGCGGAGATGTTTTACAGGCAGCATCGGCAGGCCAGTTCTGCCACCAGTAGAACTAGTGGTCGACAGGGCTCGGCAAGATCAGCCCGAACTTCTTCTGCCAAATCCGAGCGGTCTATCATCAGGCAGCTTCCTGGAGAAACATCGGCTGTTGAGATTGAGAATCTTCACGACCCCTATGCCTCGTCCAACTGAAATCTTTCTGGTCTTTTCTATTATACTTACATTTTTACTGGTCTTTATTCTTACATTTGTGTTACTTTTTATCTGAAGTAATTTATTGTCATGATGGGTACCAATATTATTTTCATTTTGGTAATGAAATAGGTATCATATTAGTTTTTCATTGCTTTAGAATTTCAATGCATTGTTATTTTTATTCCATGCCAACATTTGCGTTAAATCATACAGGATTTGCCCTTTACATTCATTAGTCCTTTGGCATAATATTATAAGGCCTTTTTTTCTTGTTCTTTTGCAGAATTTGATAGCATTATTCTGATGGTGGTCAGAATTGTTGATATATGCAACTGTATACTTGTGTAATGTTTTGTAAATAATGTCTTAAACTTGGAATCTCTTCATTGATGAATCTCTTTTCTTTATACCTGAAGAATCTCAGCTGAATTTCATCTCTTGACATGTATAGGCTTATCAAGCGATTCTATTTATCTGTCACTATAGATTTTTTTGTAAGCATGAATTTGTATGTGTACATTTGTCGTTGTAGCTTGGATATGACATGTTTGTAAGGATCAGTGCATTGACATCCTTGTTTCTCTATTGTCGCTACACACGAGGATCTCCTCGTGTGTAGTGACAATAGAGAAACAAGGAGCAGATCGAGGATCTGATTTTAATTAGATTCAGTAAATTAATTTTGTAGTAATTCTCAAAGATGAACTTTTTAAATTTTTATTTCACTGTCAAATAGTTTTGTGAGGCTATAATATTACTGAGGTAAAACTGCCCAAAAAAAACTACATCGTGGTAGATAAACACGTACAGTATATCCATCACTTTTTCTATGAAAACATTTTTTATGATGTGCTGCATTCAGATAAAGAACTGGTGCTTAATCTATACAGTAAAGTGCTTGTTTAATAATTAATTAAAGACATATCTCTACCTCCAATTTAGGTGCAAATGTTGTGTTAAATCTTTTTAAATCAGGTTTTCCAATGTAGTATTGAGGTTGTGCACTTAAATTTTTTTTAAATCTAAATGTGTTGCATCTATATCTCTTTTTACAAGAAAGCAGGTGTATTGTTTACTAGTAATTTTTTTAAGTATTTTATTTTCAAATAAAAAATAACTGCCTTGCATGTTTGTGAATGTATTACTTCCCGGTACTACTCCCATCCCATGTATACATGTTCTATATTTACATGTCAAATCATCAAATTGGGTGGAAGTAAATTTTTAGAATGTTCTTGCAGTAGTGCAAATATGAATTGCATGTACAGAAAATATTTTATTCAGGTGTTGAAAGTGCTAGTTTTGAGTGCTTATAAATTCAATAAGTGCTGTCATTTATTGTTAGCATGTATTTTACAATTTTATCATTTTTGAAAGAAAATCAATTAAAGAAAATAAATTATATGCTAGACAAAGTTTAAACTCGTACCCATTGAATGTTATAATTTACTTTCTTTTGGGTACTCTTGGATTAACAGGGTATTTTTTTCACCTGTGTACAAGTTGGCAAATTTATTACCATTTACCACTTAGAAAAGTACCATATGACATTATCAGTTTATAGTTTTGAAATAACTTGTGGCAAATGCTGCTTCATAAAAACTTCATATAACTTTACATGCATTGAGATTAGTACAGAGTGTTGCTGTAACAGTGAAAATAATGAATCATTGCCCCATAAACAAGCATGCCAAATGTCATTGTAATCATGTAAAATTATCGTTACATTTACCATGGGAAATCAATGTTTTCATTTAGCATACTATCATGTCTTCCAGAAATCTATGTTTCATTATATACAGTGCCATGCAGAAATTACTGAAATTTTTATTCTTCAATTTTTTTTTTTACTTTTTATAATGAGATTATGTTATTTCCATAAGGATATTGGTTTGGTTGTGTTGTTTAGATATTTGAAATTTTCCATATGAATTTTTTCTCCTCAAGATATTGTAGTATATATATGAAGATTTTTCGGTTTTACATCTATATATTAATTTTTTTTACTTTAATTGAGTTGGGAGTACATTTTTTTTATTGTTTACATTGTCCTTGCTCTTCAAAAGATACAATGTATTTCTATTTTAGCAGTCTGAAATTTTTTAGCCCCTGCAGTATATTATGTTGTTTTTACATGTATGTCAATGAATAGAAGTAGAAGTTACTATGAAATTTTGTTAGTTTTAGAAGTTGCAAAAAATAAATTTAAAGAAATGAAAAAATGTTTTGTATTTTTGCATTTGTTGAGAGAGAGAGAGAGAGAGGAGAGAGAGAGAGATTTAATCTCATTACTATCATCACAGATATACAGAGATTGCTTAGTTGAACTTCGATATCTCGACTACTTATATAGCGAATAAAATGAATTGTCAAAGTGATTTGTGAGTCCCAACCACTTATATATTTTTTTAAGCATTTTATCCTCGAAATCAGGAGAATAAAAACATATAAAGATAATAAAAGAACAAAATCAACCTTCTCTAGTGTAAACAATCGATTTATTTTTAACAAAAATTCTTTTTATATTTACTAGTAATGTTGCATTGGGATTAACTTAGTTAGGGAGCATATTTAAAATTATTTATTTATTTATTATGTATACACACTTTTCTTTAAAATAAAGATTTTCTTCTTTAAAATTCACTCTGTATTCTAATCTGAATTACGATATAAGCTAGTCTGTAAAATGTCCTTTTCAAACTCTGAATCCACTCATTCTTACACTCGTCTCTTTACACCTGACGAGTGTAAAGAGAAAAGAGGTGTTAGTTTTAATAAGAAAGACATTTAATTGGACCAATATGATAGATATGCATGTTTGATTGGCCATAAAATCTGAGAATGGTTAGTTTAGATAAAGAAGTTTACAATTTTAGGTAAACTCTATAGTATGATATTGTTATTTTGAAACCAAACTTTCCACTCGCAGAACAAAAAATGGGTTGTACAATCTTGTCAAATAAATCTAGTTCCCCGGCTTACTTCTCTAGCATTCACTGACTTATTATGCAGTCGACCTTAATTTTCTTCAACCTTTTTAAAAAAATTTATACGATGCTTTTATTCTTTCTATGCTAAGTCTTGTTATTCTTTAGTCTTTTGAAAAGACCCTGACACACTAAAATTGATTCCAATTAAGGGTACGATTTCCATCACTTTTTCACCTTATGTTTAACTGGAATTCTTTTTGAAAATTTCCATGGATAAATATTAAAATTTTAGATTTTTCATTTGTCAACGAGTTTTGCGTGTGTATGGAATGCAACATTTGGTCTCGACGTAAAAAGCATTAAAGATGGCTTTGTTAAAAAAAGTTTAGCAATTGGAAGTAATTTGATAAACAAAATTAATATATGAAAATAAACAAAATCACCAGAACACTCGGAGAAACATCAACAGTATCCAAGTGAAATGAATTAATGCAGCACGTTGTCGAATGAAGGAAGTTGTGTCGGGTGGAAGTAGGTGTCGTCCCGTACCCTGGGGGTAGATGGCTACACCTACCAGACACCGAGCAATTCCTTAACCGCGTAAGTAGCGTTAACACTTGTTTAGAATAAACCCATTGGACATGCATATTGAGTAATTTTTCAAGAAAAAAGGAAAGTCGGGCCTGACGTTTTGCAGTCGTAACACCCGATAACGAAGCGTATATAAGCCGAGGCAGCGCTTGGAAGAAGTACAGTTCACTGTCAGATAACCTCCAAAGCAGTCAACATGAACAAGAGCCTGATCCTCGTTGCTTCTACCTGTTTGGTCGCCATCGTCGTGGTGCAGGTCAGCGCCATGCAGTTTGGAGCCATCAACCCAGGCTACGGCATGACCGGAGGTTTGACCGGGGGTTTGAACCAGGACGCCTACTACAGACGCTACCAGGCTTACAATGACGCCCAGCAGCTCAGAGTTCTCAGGAAGACCGTCAGCGACCTCAGCTTCTCCTCAACCCTCAGCCTCGGTAAGTTAACACCCAGTTTACACATTGTGCGAACAATTTGATGAAAAATGTGAAGGCTCGAATAAAAGGCATCTCCCAGTAAATTGCGGTGTTCTGTAATTAGAGTACGATGCATTTTTACCTCAAACTTATTTACTTATTTCTTTATTTTTTTTCCAGTTGGTCTGCTCGTCTTCTCCTTCCTGGCAACAAACACCACTGGCAACCTCGCTGGTTAGGTAAGATGTCGTCTGCTTTTTGTACATTGTCTCATGCTAATTGGTGCCAACGTCGCTTACTAGTATTCAAAATGCATTTAAAACACTGTAGTATTTATCCTGGACGTTTACGTTTATCGTTACTTTATGAATCTATAACTCTTTCGTTTTTTGTTTTTGTAGAACCTTTTTCTGAAATCCATTCTTTGCACCATGCAGCTAGATCATCCATCGTCGAACGAAGCATATTTTCAGATGGTCAGAAGACAACGTTTTTCTCGGTGCAACATGTTGTTGTATTTGAACAAAAAATAAAATTGATAAACTTGAAGCTCTTTCCTTTTCGTGTAGAATATGGTCGATGAGGTTTGAAAATAGCAAGTACTTATTCATAACTTTTTAAAAAATGCAATATATCATTGTTGCTTACAAAAAGAGGCCCATGGGCCATGTAACTCACCTGAAAAATAGTTCTCGCATCATTACATTCGAAATGTTTAAATATAAAACTTTTAAAAAAGGTTGTTAAAGTTTTATACATTCCATGATTTGACAATACATTTATAAAACATCAAATAAAAAGAATCCTACTTTTTTGAACATCATATCCTAAGATCTAAGATGCATCAACTTACCAATCTATCCTAGGGCTCAAAGTATTGAAAATGACAACATTGTAAATGAAGTGTACAAATTTGAGGATCTGAAGACATGAGGATGTGTACATAGTAAAATAACTAAACGTAACATCGTATTTTTGAGAAGAGATTTTAAAACCTGTTTCCTATATACATGTACTTCTATGTTAAACTCAGAACCCATCTTGAGGCCCCAGTACTAGTCATGGGGTCCCGGTTTCAAAAATTTTGAATTTATACTTTCTGAGGATGCTTGCATAGTTATCTCACAAATTGCAGCATTGTTGTTCTTAAGAAGAAGATTTAAGACATTTCTATGGTAAATTTTGAACCCCTCCTGAGACTCCAGTATTGGTCCAAGGGTAGCAATTTAACAATTTAGAATATTCATTATATCTACAAGTTTGGTGTCAATATTGGCATTTCTCGTGCAGTGGTTCTTGAGAAGAGGACACACGCCCTACTTTCAATGTTTTGTAATTATCTCCCGTTTAAAAATGGTTTGGGCTTTATTTTATCAATTTAGAACCCCCTTCCCATAAGGATGCTTTATGTCAAATTTGGCTACATTTAACCCAGTGGTTGTAGAGAAAAAGTCAAAAATGTTAAAAGTGTATAGACGGACGGACAGACGGACGCCTACGGACGGACAGATGGACGGACAACAGGTGATCAGAAAAGCTCACTTGAACCTTGAGCTAAAATATATCAAAAATTATCAATTAAAAAACTATGCTACAAGAGCAAAAAAATGAACCGTATTTCTACAATTTCTCCGTAGTTGAAATTTTATAGCCTGTAAACCATTTTATAAAAACAAGTATTTCGAATGAAAACAACACGGTAAACCCAAAAAATATTTTGAATCATGTGATTATAGACTATAAAACTATAAAAGGTTTTGATTGCATACATTTTTACAAACGTCAATAGCAAAGACATTTTACAGAAAAAATTTAATTTATATTGCTATTTTGTAATTTTTATGACAAATATTGCTGAAATGATATCGCAGATGTGGTCTACGGAGCACGGTCGAAGAATTCGTTTGAAAATATATAAATCTTAAAACATCAATTTCTTATAATCTTTGTTGTGTTAGTTATTTCAAAATCCATTTACTAAACATTATTCTGTCATTACGGATTTAGTATTGGGATTAGATATTAAAAATACGTGTATTTTCGTGACAATCTCTGATGTAGTCTTTCTGATAAGCGCAAAAAAATGACATCGTTTATACATGTAGTATTTATGATCATCTTAAATTTATTACTATTGTCCCTCTGGTTTTACTTCATTTACACACTTTAATTGAAAATTTTATACTTTTGTCTTTTCTTATATACCCTTAGCTAAAACACATTCGTAAAAAATAAAAAAATAAAATAAAAAAATGGGGGGGGGGGGGCTTGTATTATTTTTCTAGAATGTTTATTATTGGGATACAAAAAATGACATCTCGAATGAAAAGAGGGTCTTCTCTCTACGTTTTTGTTTATTAAATTCGGTTGTTTTTCATTACCCCTTATTTAGACTATGACAAAAATACCGGTATATGGAGCACAGACCCACTATATAAAAGAAATGGCACTAAAGTTCTAAAGATGACACTATTTAGAGGTTTTGATACGCATATGCCAGTTAAAATCCACATATTTCAAGTAATAAATATATTTAAGGGTTACAAATCAATGTTATGTTAAAAATACCGGTAAATTGTTTTGAATAAAAAAAATTGTTGATATTTTAATTTTTTAGCATCTTACCCGTTCTTACAAATGTACAGGCATTTTACACGCCTATCCACCCATCTTCTTTAAATTAATACTTCCTTGGAAAAAATAAAATCAAAGCCCAGGAGTATGTGTATAACAATTTTATTGCACATGTAACTGTTATAATTTAGAACAAATATTAAGGGTCATTAACACATATCTACTCAGACAAATTCAATTTCGTAAAGCAACCGTTACATAATTAATGTACACAGAAGGTTTACAGAGTTCATTTAATGCACCCCCTTTCTTAAGCAACCTTTTCACTAAAACTGATGTTGGTACATATTTGAACCGTATGAAAACGTTTGTACCATATGAAAAGAGAAGTAAATTACAAAAACTTACAGGTTCTCTTCAATATTACTAATTTTTACCCATTTAAAAACACTTAAAGACAATAATGTACATATATCATCTTTCTATACCGCTTTGGCAGCCATATACTTATATTCATGAAATTAGGAAAAAAGACCTACTTAAGTGATATATCATACAAACTGTTGTAAAATTGTATTTCATTAACAAGAAAAAATCTTTTTTAATCATCAAATTTCTTATTGAATATTTGGGTATAATTAACAGCTTATTTAAAATAGTAAGACAAGTTTTGTTTCATGTACATATGCTAGTAAAAATTATCATCATGAAAGTAAAGATTTAATTTAATTACATGTGAATTTTGGTGATGTCTAGCCTAAATAAAAAAAAAGGATATATTGCACATAATTTCATATACAGTACCTTTTAAAGTTTAAAATAAATATTAAAGATTGCAGACCATACATTAAGTACATGTACTTATAACTCTGATAAGAATTGAAGTAAACCATTAATTACTTAAACTGGTGCATGCAAATGCACACCTATCTATAAGTAATTGGAATTAATATATATTATAAAATTATTTATCACTTAATTGAACTTGTAGTACAATCCTGTTTAGAGTAATATTTGAGTAAGATTTCTGTGTTGACATTTTTTGTTACAGGTAAATGGCCATTGAGGCCTGAACACTTTCAAGACATAAATAAAGCTATGCTTCAAAAATTTGACACAAAAAATGAGATTTCTGGAATAGAAACATGTGTATTGAGATTTCTGGAATGGATTTCAACATTTGTAAACAAAAATGTATTAAGATTTTATAGAACAACCAGTATACACATGTATAAAATAATAAATGAATTTAAATTAAATCAAATAAATTGGAATGCATTGCAATTGGATTTCCTATGGAATGTACTTGAGGGGAAAAATAACAACAAAAAAACGGTCTATAATTATAAGATCTACCTGTACTTGTACAGTTATTGTCATGAGATTATACATTCAAGTTCATACAAAATGACTTACATGTAATTTAAAGACATGAACCACACAGACAGAATCACAAACGTTTCATCACAAATATACAGGTAGTCGCCTAATAATGCCACCATAACATATTTAATTAATATCACAAAATCAAGAACTAGTATTTGCATATACACACATCAGTAAATAAAATTCACAGAATTCCACTAATTAGGAGAACCCGTCATGTAAAAGCTAAAATCTTGGATTCTGCATGTTTAGATATTGTTGTGCCATATATTTTCATACAATGATTTATAAATGTTTTCTTACAACTTAAATCTCTCTGAAACCATCTTGCTGATCAGAAGTGTCCAAAATTTACTGTATACAGGGATATTTTCTCCCTGTGTAATTTCCACCCTTCTTCACTTGCTAACAATTTTGCCCTTTCTTAAATATGCCCAGAGAGATCATTTTAAGGCATTGGACTTTGCCTGCTGACAACCATGGCAAAAAAGGCGGGGGAAAAAATGGGGGCAAATATTTTCCTGTGTACAGTACATCAGAGATTCTTCTCTCAATTGATAAAACCAAGACTAGTCATTGTGTGCAGATTTGTGTATTTCCATGCAATGTTTTATATTTAAAAATGTTTTTATCATCACAACCATTTTAACAACCATCAATTTCTATACATATCTGATAAATAAATTTCAACGCAGATAATTTATTCTAAATGAAAAGGGGGAGGCATGAGATTCCAACAAATATTCTATGAATAAACATTTCTAAACAGTTGAATTATTTTGGAGATATTGACATATTCATTCAGAATATTCTTAAGTTTATCTTTCACTTTCACAATTTGAAGGTGTTTCCTCTACCACCGAGTATTGATTGACAGGTCCGTAGATTGACAGGTTCATAGATTGATGGGTCCAGTGACTGATAGGTCTATTTGACGAGTCCTCCATCATCCAGGAAAACAACAGCAACAGCACGAAGACAGACAATACGCAGTGGCAAAAATAAAATCTACTATCTTTTTAGAGTGAAAAAATAAACTCCTCTCGTAAGATAAGTACAAAAATAACCCTTTTCTCTCGGGAAAAAAGGGATAGAACTTTCGTAATACGTAGAATACAGATTGAAGGTTTTATTTGAGCGTTTCATTCATCTTCATCACCATTGATAATATATGTGACTCAAGAAACAAATATTAAATGGGATTGCAGAATATCTATTGATCAGAAGAAAAAAATTTAAAAAGTACCCTTGGACTAAAACACTCTCTCATTTATCCAATGGAAGACTCATACCAAAGTACTTCTTTTCATGCTTTGTTGTTTATTTGCTATTTTAATACATGTATTTCCTTTCATGTATGCTTGTAATGTCATTGACAAACAGTTAAGTCAATGCAAATAGCTATGCAACCAAATTAAGTTAATATATGCTTGGATTTAGCATAATTAATGTTTCTTTTGTACATAATACAATGGCATATCTACATATTTTTTTTTACATTTTAGCACTCAGAATAAATACTATTCTCAAACATAGTGTACATATTTTTTAATCATCTGACAATGGATGATGTGTTTATTGTGAGGGAGAAAGAAAAATGTATATAAATTTTGGTGCTATGGTCAAAATCCTTCTTTGAGCAACTTGTAAATTTGCAAAGTGAGGTAATTTGTATACAATATTTTTAGCTTTCATGTAGAGTTATACCCTCAAATTAAAATGGCTGCACTGATTTTTGGCCAGAAATTTTCTGTACAGAAAAATGATATTTTTAAAAATTTCATAATTTCATGTAAGATTAGAGATTTCAAAAAAAATGATTTTCTTTGACACATGATCACCAGATCATTATTCCAGAAACAAAATTGTTGCAGTAAGTCATGTCTGCCTTCGTTGCTGCTGCTGCTGTTCCATCCCGGCAGCAACATAGGAAAATACACAGAGGACAGCGTAACAAATCTGATCAGCCTGAAATGAAAGAAAATAACACAATCTGCTTGTTAAATTCAGGTATGACAAATTAATTAAGAAAGTACCAAAATAGTTTAAATCTCTGACATCCAAATTCTGGAGTGTTTTTTTTCAAAAGTCATTCTAAATCATATACATAAATTTCTGAAACATAAAATTATGCTACATAATATCTGAAATATAATAAATATGTTACTAAATAATTTCTTGAGTGATTTTGAATAAAGAAATATTATAATAATGTATTAATTCTGAGTTGTAGCCATATAGTCTTAGTAGAGCAAATTCCCACATGCAGACACATTTGTCTTGAGCAAAATAGATCATGCAAACTTCATAAGTCAGTATTCATGAATATAAAAGATATAATCTTTTTTTCTTATTCATAATTGAAAAGTAATTTATAAATTGAACAACTTAATAAGAAAAATCCAAGATGAAGTTGTATTTTGTGACAAAAGAGTTACAGGTAAAGAGGCAATCAAGGGGTACCCAAAAGCATTCCTCATCAATATTAGATCTCCAAACTTTAAAAAAGTCACCACATGGTCAAAGCCTTAATTTTCAACAATAAAGAGAATAAAATGTGCATCCTAACTTCTACATAATTTTTATAAGAATATAAAATTAAAGAAAAAACGTGAGTTTAAAGAGAAAAAGTAAGTTGAATTAATGAAACTTGTACCACCTTTATGAAATAATATGCGTGAACTACGAAAAGAACTTCCATTATCAATACAAATACAGTCGAGATAAAGTCATATTCCTCAGACTGAAATGTCTCACTTTTGCTGATTTAACAACTGTTAGCTATATTTCTGTGTCCAGTGAGTGAAAATATGGCTGACCCATCATTTAGCTCTCTCCTTATCATCACTGAGAAATAATTAACCCATATGAAATGATCAATTTTAACAGAAATCTGTGGACAGTTGATAACAATGAAGCTTAATTATTGAAATTGTGGGTATCAAGATCTTCAAGTAAGCTAGAACATGACATTGCATCAAGTGATTCTGATCTACAAATGCCTATTTTTCTCACACAAAGATCCTTTGTTAAAGCCCCTAATACATGTGCTTCATTTGTACATTACCCCTTCCAAAAAAAGTAAAACAAATTTTAATTAAAAGAAGTAATAGAAACCTAAATCAACCAAAGGTTAAAGTCAAAATTGCTGACAAACCAGTTGAACCCTGGTATAAGACAATTAAGAAAACAGTAATAAAGTAAACTAATTAGTAAATTTTTGTGTGCCATATAGTTGTTTAAGGTAGTTGTCTGTGCTTTCACTATAAACTAGTAAACAGTAAATATATATATGTTAGCAATGAATTTAATTATTGTGTGTAATTTTGTTATTTGCAGACAAATGTATACAATTTTTAAGAGATTAGTTTTTTTGCACACTGGTAGGGTTAATAAAGTTGGTGTTGTTAGTACATCTTGGTTAAACGAAAATTTAGAATAAAAAAAAAGTAAAACAGATTTGCATACTGCCGGAGGAATTTTCAATTTCTTTGAAGGATCTTAAGCGGGCATGCTGCACAGTGAAGATACGATGAACCATGAGAGCCATCTGATTGGCCTGTAGAAATAATGACAGCACATGCAGACAACATTCTCAACCAAATTGTCTCTACTTAGTCTATTATATGGAAAATCTTATCAGAAGGAATTTACACTGTTACCACTACATCAGGACATTTTAATCAAACCAATATGTCATTAAACACAATATCCACCATAATACTGAAGGAAAAGTCAAATGAATAATAATCTTAAAACAATCCCCTCCCAATCACTGACACAAACAATAAATGATTAATACATGTATCCCTGTATTTGTGTACAAAGTAAATGTTCAACATATTTACAATTTTCAAGTAGAATAAAAAATACAATTAATCTTTATTTTCTAAGGTATACAAAAATTACAGCAACAGACAAATAGTTTATCTAGTTTTAATTTTATTTCAAGATTTTTAAAGGGCTATAACTTATTTTTAATATTGAAACTAAAATTTTAAAAAGTTGAGTTATTCCTCTTTTTCAAAATGGCAAAAAAAATAGCAATACAATTGCATTTGATCTAATGTGGCAATGCCTAAGAGACAAAGCATTATTCATTTTTGGCCTAGCTACTATGTAATTTATATCTGCATAAACAATTTCAATGCGGTGAAACTAGCAAAAAAATAACTATTTCATTATCTTAAACGTGATAAAACATATCAGCTGAAACTACAAGCCCAAAAATCTGTTCAACACCCAAGAATCCTTTGCGACAATTAAAACTTTATACTGTTTTATATTTGTGCAATATCTTTAAAAAAACAATATTGGACAACATCAATAAATCGCCTGATGTCCTTACCATTCGGGACTTGAACTTGTGCTGTGTTACTTGCCGATTCTTGGCATCTATAAAAAGGATAAAATCAGGCATAGAGAATAAATAGAAGGAATCAAGTTATCTCTTTGCAATGTTAACTTTTTTATAATTTTTCTTCTTCTTTCTCCTTGCAAGATCAAGGATCGAAATCAAAAGCAAGATCAAAATTTTTATAAATTAATCATTTTATGTTTGAATTTGAGATATAAAAAATAGAAAATTTCAACATCAAAAAAAGGAGTTCACAATCATGCAGTAAAAAATATTTTCTTCTGGAATTTTAAATTTTAATCAAGAGATCAGAGATCATTTTGAAAAGTCATATCCATTTCCCTGTCCAACTTAGAACAGAAAAAAATCAAAGAAATGTTGCTTTGTCATTTTTGCATACAATTCTATCTGCCTTAAATTTACAGATTTAAGTTGCATTGGTTTTTGAGAATTATTTCCCAAACATTTTCACAGCTGACTTGTTACCTTTATAATATTTCACAACATCTAAACATTTGCAATAAAGCAATTAGCTTACACCATGCACTTACTATTATTTCATTTTTTTTTTACTTTTAAATAAATAAAGATTGGATGATCAAAAGAGTTATTTACTTTCAATTTTTGTTAACAACCATGCAATAAAATTGTTTTCATTTTTGAAAATATTTTTGGTATCACTTTTCTTTTAGCAAACAAACTGAAATACTTCATTTCTTCAAATCATAAATATTAAAAAACTTAGTGAATACAATATCTTAATTTAATTAAAATCATAATGTATTAGTAATTGTCTGGTTAAGTTTATTATTGTTTTTTTTTTTTTTTGTGTTGAAAAAAATGAAACAATGCTGAAAACAAAGTCAAAGTATTCTATCAAAATTTCTTTCTTCTTTTTTTTTGGAAACAATGTGACTAGCTATGAAAAGAAATCATGAACCATTGCATGAAGAACTATGATTTTGGTGTTTTTTTTCAGCAATGCTTCAGGATCAGTGCTTAAGTAGCATAGCAATGACTTGCAACAACATCAAAGAGGAAGGACATAAAACATTACACAACACATAAAAATCAATTAACAATTTAAAAAAAAAACAAGAAAAGAAAAGAAAAAGAAACAAAGAGCTGGGAAATCCTTACCAAATTCCTCTAATACAAAAATCCCGCCTTTCTGGGTGAAACATTTCTTGATTCGACCTAGCTCAATAAATAACTGAAAGAAAAATGTTAAAGCACACTTTTACACAAGCCAGTGAATTCTATATATAGCAGTGATTGGCTAGTTGGTGAGAATTCTTTGCTTTTTTTTTCTCGGCGAAACTTTTTGTTTCTTTTTTTCCCTCCTTTGGTCCACACTTTCCTCAAAGAGGGAGGTGTTTAGACTTATTTCTAAGATTCCAAAAAAATGGATTTGGTAAGGGAGGAGAATAAAAAGAAATAATGTAAACAAAAGGATAAATATTCTAACACTATCTGGAAAACACACAAGTATAGATAACTATCAGTGTACCACAACATCAAAAATACTGTAATTTCACTGTGCTTGTTTTAGTTGTGCAATACATTTCATATATACAAATGACAACAATTTTCTAGCTTTAAGTCATAATAACCCAACCCCTTCCCCCTTTTTTTCTCTCCAAGTAATGTCGTTGACAAATTTACAGATTAAAAACTCCCTATGATAAATGATATAAAATGCATTGCACAAAAATAAAATTTTCTATTTTCATAATCAGAGGCAAAAACAAACCAAACAGAAATCACTAATGTATCTTGCAACATTCAGTTCACAACAATTACCTCAAAGTCCTTCATTACCATGGAGAAGATAGCAAAGAGACATGAAAAGAGAAATATTTTAAAATGCGTTTTCTATCTTTTCAAAATTAGCCTTAAACAAACAACAGCACTACATGGTAACCTTGGACTTAAACATCAAGGTTAAATTAGCAAAATATTGCATGTGCAATTAATTAACTTTTACTTTCAAACATTGAAACATTTTTAAAAATGCAATAAAAAAAAAATAACACCAACACTTCAAGCATTCAAAGGTTAGTGGTTAAAATAGAATCAGACTTAAAAAAAAAAATTGCAAAGTTAAGAGGTAAGAAGGTAAATGCTGTTGTTTTATTAAGGGCTTTTTCCACAGTCATTCATAAAATACATATGGTTGGAAGGACCAACAATATTGAAACAAACAACAAATTCACTTGCTGGACAATCAAGTAGGAAATTTTCAAAATTTTGAGAGAACACCAAATGCTGTTAAAAGAATGCATGAGTTATTAATAATAAATAATGATATCAAAGTTCCTTCGATAAATTCAATAGAAATTAAATGCCAAAATAATCAAAATGATTGATAAACAAAGAAAATCATATTTCAGTTGCAGGGAAGCTATGTGCAATACATGCCAATTTTGTGTATTCTTAAAAATAATTCCAACAATAAAATGCAACATCAATAGTTACAGAAAAAGCTGGGGTTAACTTCCTTTTAGGTTAAAAGAAGATATCTAGGATATTGATATCTGGTCAATCTCAGGATAATCTCTATTACTGTACCAAGTTGTGTTGGACCGGGATTATCATTTATAACGTCAGAACAACATGATGTTGGTAAGTAATACCATACTCAATAATAATATTCAAAGTTACAATAATTATTCTATCTTTTTAATATCACATTTATAAACACTGTAAAATTACAAAGGAAATGTTCAAAGTTAAGTTATTCTTCACCTGAGTAAAATATAAATATATATCTATGTGTAGTTAACAAATACTCATTTAAATTTATACCAAAGGCTTCAAATCATTTTCATTTGATAATTGAAACTTACTCATTTTGAAACTCTTTATCAAAAATAGAAAACCACTTTGATTTATTGATAGTAATGCTCTACCACATCTGTTGTTTGGTCAGTTTGATCACTAACTTACAGTACAATGTAAACATCGAGTCACTTAGTATGTGTTCTTCACAAAAAATCACGATTTGCATGTTACATTCGTAATTGCTCTGAGTCTAAGAGGAGCCAGGGATGGGAAACCTTTAGGACCACATTTAATACAACAGAGGTGAAATTCATTGACAACGACTAAAGCTGCAGTTTGAACAACAATATACATGCTCCAGATTTCCAATACCATCATAGAACTACACCATTCCCCTCAGCCTCAATCTCATCACATTTAATAATGGTCACTGAGGTCAAAAGGGTAAAGGTCAGTTCAACTGAAGGTCATTGGGTAATGTCTTCCCTTCCAAATAAAATCATCAGATATACCACATTTTAGATGGAAAACAGTTAATAGTGCATGAGACAGTGGTACCATACACACAATGGATAAATTTTGTTGAGGTATTGGCAAGTGTGTTAACAGCTAATACACAGCATTAATGTATGGAATTATTTACATGAGTTTGTATACTATACAAAGAATCTGTTTTTGATGTTATTTTACAAGATTTAATCTCTTTCAAGATTTATACATCTTTTTTTTTTAAATTCATCTAAATTTAGCAGCTCTCTCACAAAATTAGAACTTGCCAATACGGGTTCAATACAGTAAGAGTCCTAGCTATAAGTATCAAGATGGGGCTGGTCTCAAGAGTTACAGTCATACTCTAAGAAGCCTACAGTTGAGTTCAGTATGCAGCAACTCACCTTGCTATTGGCTAACAGTAATCCAATCCCTTCCATGCACACCTGAAGCAAACCCCCTTGTCCAGACTTCATGTCCTGAACCGGGAATTCCCCACCAAGTTCTGGACCTAGAATATACAACATATACAAAACACATTACATGTTTTACTTAGTTTCAAAAAATTGATCCCACTTTTATATTTTAAAAGAAGAACTTGCATGTATATTCAAGGGGTCCAATTTATAATTATTTATAATACCTCAATTAAAGCAGAAAACCTATTGCACATTTTGATGCATGTATATGAATAGAGCATGATCACAGTTATTTTTAAACACCAAAATGATGGTTTGGTGCAAAGAAACATCTATACCTGGTAATTTTCCATTGTTCCTTGCTGCTGCTTTTTCCATTGATTCTTTGACACAAAAATAAAGCTCTCGACACTGAAATATAGATATACATGTAAATTTTCAGTTGGCTTAGGAAACAAGTTCTAATAAAAAGATGCAAAAACATGTAGCACTTATATGAATGCTGAAGTCAAAAACAAAATAAATTGAAATGAAATCTTTTTTTGATGTAGATAAGAACTTCATAGTGAAACAAAATCCTTTGAGTCATGCAAAACCACGCATCCTATAAACCATTATCATTAGATTGACACCATCCCACCTTTTTGGTATAAAACTGGTTGAGTTGCACTTTCTCCCCATGTTTTCTCCACAGACACAGGACTTTGGTTTTAGGGCAGTAGGTCATGTTGACCAGTTTCTCGTACCACCACCGATCACAGATCGCCCCGGTAACACTCCTCAGAATGATACAGTCATCACACACCTACAATGGCCACCTCACAGTCAAATCTCACAATTCACTATCAACAAAAGACTTGGAAACAAAATTGGTGTACAAGTATGGAGTGTTAGTCTCGTATGAACAAAATTACTTTCAGTGAAGCTAGAATACAAATTCCTTCAGATTTGTCAACAAAATATTATGTATAAATTGAATTTGGATAATGATCATTTATCCTATATTGCAATGTTTTAAAAGAAACTTGGGTAAGAAATCAAATACCTCCATAAATAACATATCTCCTGTATTATCACCTCCCCAGTGAACTGTGAAAGACTGTTTCTGCATGAATCGACTCTGCATGGGTCGCAAATCTATGTCATTTCCGTGCTTAAAATAAGATAAAAGAAGGATTACATACATAGAGCACTTAATTCATACAAACAGTTTTCAAAGACTTCATAAACACAGTAACTACCTATAGAACATTACATCTCTATTTTTAACGATAAACACTTCAACTTGCAGCAACTCATTTTCAATGTTGCTTAATATGTAACAGTTGTATATGTATTCCAAAGGACACCAAACTTCTATTCATTTCTTTTCAGGGGACTTTGTTTTCTGTGATTGTCCTTACCAGGTTACTGATCTGATCCAGCAGATTGTTGACCTCTGCACTATAGGCCAGCCCGATGTGGGACTTGCCCAGCAGTCTGCGGATCTTCTTCCTGACCTCGGGCTTGGCCACTCTCATCATCACCATGAAGGCTGTGATATTATACAACATGTGGGCCAGCAGCTTATCCTCATCATGTTCGAGTCGCTTCCTCTCCAAATCTCCCAAGGAAACATACCTGCAAAATCATGGCAGAAAACAGTTCAAGCTATTCCTGTTTTTCTTACAATTTTACTACAATAATCATTTGTTGAATTTTCTAGACAGAAAGTCACCTGTCAATCATCTCTGCAGGCCCCTGGTCCATTCCAATAATATCTCTTTCTTGTGCTACTGCATCCAAAAACACATCTTCCCAGAACTGCATTTGATCCCACAGACGGCTTCGATCTTTTCCTGTAAAATCACAACAATACATATATGCATTATCCTTACCATATCATCCCTGTAGTTCTGTAAATCTGTCTTTGAACCCAAGAATACAGATTTGACACTATAATAAAAGGAAGGTATAAAGAGCTTACCAATCAAAGCCTCAAATAAATAATGTTTAGAGTTTTCCGGGCTCAGACTGGAGTGAGGAATGGGAGAGGTGTTGACCATTTTCCCATCATAATAACGATAGCCGGTGCTGAGGTTGCTCTTACTGGCCCAGTTGCTGGGAGACTTGTTTCTTTTGTTGTAGTTTACAACCTGCAAGTTTACATACATACTGTTAGATACTTTAAACAGTGTTTGGTTGTTGGACATACAATATATGGTAGTTTTCATTTGACACAATGCTACCTTGTCACAAGTTCTCATAATTTTGGTTCAGATTTTGCTTGATCACTAAAAAGATATTTATTATGTTTAAAAATCAAAAGTAAATGTTGACTTAATAATCATAAGTCAACATTTATTAATGACTACGATGAGTAATTCTAACATGCACAATGATTCATTGCTGAAAACTACGAGATCCTTTTAGAAAACTACCCAAGTACAAGTATTCAAAACTAACTTGGAAAACCTGGCTTTGAAGAAATCAAAATATTCTCCAAAATTTAGCATCAATCCCTCATCCAATTACACTGATATTAAGTCCATGATCACTACATGACTGACACCTACCCCTGACATCTCCATCTCGCTGTCAGACAGGGTCCCCCTAATGCTGTGGTGGTTGATCCTCTTCCTCCGCCTATATTCCTCCTCCCCGAGATTCTCTGAGCTGACACTTATCAGGGTGCTGGCCTCGGACATTTCCGACTCGATGCTACAGCGTTTGTCAAAATTAATGTCAGTCATCATCTCCTTGTTCTTGACCATCTGTCTCATCACGTCTAGTTGAGTAGGTGAGTCGGGCTCATTTGTTGAGTTAGTCACTATTATATCACACTGATGCCCTGTGTAAGAGTTCATTTACTGCTTAAAGATTTCGATAATCACAACTTTACAATATGTGAGCCAAATGCTTTAAACGCAGCACAAGCCTCAAATGATAACGCCAACTATATTTTACAATTATATTTTATTAAATTGTACTTCTTTTTTCCATATCTACACACATAAGTGTCTAATCATTTATAAATTTTAAATACATATCATCTAGGCATGGCTATAACTTGCACTAAACTAGCAAAACTGAAAAGACTATTCAAAGAGAAAATGATAAATATAATAAAACTATCATACCTAAAACTGAATAAAAAAATTGGCTTATTTTGTCATTTGCCAAGGTTTCTGATTTGAGACAGAGGAGGAGGCAAAATGGCAGGTGAGTGACCCATTTACCTGGTGGTTTATTGCAGGTGAGTGACCTAATTACCTGTTGACATTTTAGCAGTGTTTCGGTTCTGGTCTATCAAAACCATTTTCTGATGATCTCTTCTTTTTTCAGAAGTGGTATGAATTTCTATATTCTGAAATTCCTCTCCATTGACCAAGATTGGCGAACCTAGGGTAAGAAGTCAAAGCCTAGCTTGTCAAGAAAAGACTGTTGTAATAGTGTTTTCAAGATCCAAAAAGTCAAGAGTGGCAAATGACACGTTTGGACATAGATCAACTTCAACATTTGCTGACAATATGAACTTTCCATATATTGATGAATATGATTTAGAAAGCAAACATTTTCTTTTCTGCATTCTACAAAAAATTTATAATGTTGATGATCATAAAAGAACCCTGTCAGCAGTGTTGAAATAGTCTATTTAAAAAAAAAAATTAATATGCAACTGCAAATAACTTAAAAAGCTAGAAAAATGCAAGACTAC
The DNA here is from genome assembly GCF_963853765.1 of Magallana gigas. NCBI lineage: Eukaryota > Metazoa > Mollusca > Bivalvia > Ostreida > Ostreidae > Magallana > Magallana gigas. Next base: position 17,798,465 of record NC_088857.1, on the reverse strand, counting down.
AACAGGGTATTATAAGCAAACCAAAAGCTGCATAGTAAAAAATAAAAGCACAATAAGCTTTCTAAAACTGCTTCATGCAAAAGATATAAACCAAAGTTTGGAATACATGTACTTAAGAGTTTACATCACCATAAACATTACAATGATCACATGACATCACCATGTTCTGTGATTGGTCATACTGGGTGAGTGGGGTCTATACATACCTGGTTCATTTCTAGAGGTCGTGAGGTCAGAATAATGGTAGGCTGCAGAGGAAGAAGTGGGTCGTTCTGACCACCACCCTGAACGTTGTGAGCCTGCCAACCAATCAGAGAGCTTGTACCATTTTTTAATGAAACATTAACCAATCAATAATCTAAAACCTAAAGATATGACCTGAATTTAGTTTGACCCAGGACAATAGAATAAATAAAAAGAAAGAAAATCAGCCAATACATTAAATGAGATTGGAATCTTTCTTGTGTCAGATATCAGAAATATAATAAGAGGAAAGGGTGCAAGCAAGAATAAGCATTTTAACTAAAGTGATAAATGTATGTTAGACCAAGACAAAGATTTTGTAAAATTTACAACAAATAAAAGAAAATATTCAATAATTTCATCACTATGGCATATACTATTTAGTATATCGTCTATGTAATATTTCAACAGACACAGAAGCTTAAAATCTTGGTTATCAATTTTGCTTGCGGTGAATTCATAGCAGCTGTACCTAAAGTGACCATCTGTTCCTCATGAAGACTCTGGGTTTCTGACCGCTGGGGGGAATCCTCACTCTTGATGGAGCTAGCGGGGCTGCCAAGGGGGGAGGACACCTGGAATTACAAAAAAAATCTGAATTTAAAACACTATGCACATCGGAACTAAAGTAACAGTTCATACTGCTGCATTGTGTACAAAAAATAGAACAATTTCAATATAACATATGATAACAATGAAAAATTATGTGCAAATATGAACTTAACTATTAATGTACTTATATATTAGATGATTAAATTACAATTACTGAAAATGAGCATGTCTACATTTTAAATAATACACAATCGGTAATTATAATTTGTGAGTATTTACAAAAAGTCATGAGGGTAAGTCTTAAATTCAACCAGTTACCAATTATTCAATGTAAGTGCCATGGTAATACACTGGAAATCTAAGCAAGATCATGTAATGCCAATTTCTACACTTTGTGCCTATAATAAAACTTAGTGTAGGTGAGAGCCCTGACCTCTGATGCTGCACTGCTCTGTATGCTGCCTGCTGCGATGTTCTCTTTGTTCCAGTAGTGGGTGTGGATGATCTCCAGCAGCATGAAGGCACTGGCCATGCCTCCGAGGCCGTGGTTCTGGTAGGTGTGCTCCAGGCCGTGGATGATGGCCTTCACCAGTGTCAGCATGCCTTTGTACACAGGCTTGTTTAGAGTCTGCAAGAAATTTATGTAAATATTAAATATAGTCTAAAATTTTAACCATGTTAAATGGTTTCTATTTTTTTCCTATGGTTTCTATTTTTTTTTTCTATTCTTAGACAAGACAATTACCACATCCTCAAGATGAGGGGTGTCATCTGATAGCTTCTTGTCCAGGTTGCGGTTCAGCCTGCTGACAATAAAATTGCGGTAGTTTTCATCCTCCATCAGTTTACGGATCCTTCCCAGTTTTAACCAGCTGACCCCTTGACCTTCCAACACACTGTTGACAACCTCCTTCAGAAACTGCTGGTTCTCACTACAATGCATTAATTAGCACAATCAGATTTACCCAATGTTTTATCATACAATTATTTTTTCCATGATAAAAGCAATAAAATTTTCTTAAACATTCTCAGTTTCTCTTTCATTTAAAACTTATTGTGGCATTGCTTAAGGAGATTAATGACATAAGCACAAGTGATGATTGACAGAACCAAATATTATGGCAAACAAATACAAGGTTTTAATACATTTTGTATACAATAATTCTCATGCATTACTCATGCATTCCTAACAGACCATTGAGATAGTGACAGATCTTTACGACGTGCAGTGAAGTTTGTTGTAACCAAGAATTTAAACAGGGGCACTACATGTTTCACTTAGTCGCAATAAAATAAAACTGGCATTTGTACACAGCAAACAGGCTTAAAACGTACCCTACAGTAATTTTAATTTCATAGGATTTTGTCCACAGCTATTTAAAAGAGTTTGATTTTAAATCTCACTAGTTCATATAAACCCATGAGTACAAATTACGCACCTGTTTGAAGCACTTTTGTTGTCTGAAGCCCCTTGCTTGGTTCCCGTCTCCTTCTGTTTCCTGCTGGTGGCATGTTTGACTAGTCCTGACTTTTCCACCAGGGCCTTACGGTTCCCTAAAGTATACAATATCAGCTTTAACATACTACTAGATACTACATCAAGCATATAGCTCAAAGAAACTACCGGTAGTACATATAACACTTATTTTTCATCATGAAATCAGAAATGACAGAGAATTTGTGTAGTAATGATGGACCAAAGCCTCAAAATTTGAATTTCAAACAATTTTTTGATTTCTTTTTCTACACGTATCATATCTGTATTAAAGTTCAGTGCAGGCTTGAAAAAGATATTCAGTGACAATCTACTGTAAATTTATGCAAAGCATCTTTTAAAGTAACACTTGATTTCTAAATCATTATTCAAGGCTTCTACCCCACTTAAATAAATACCCTTCAATTTAAAGAAAAGCAATACATGTATAAAATTTAATTACTTCATATATTGAAATGGCAATTATGACAATCAAAATAAAAGAAGTAAAACTTGAAACAAATAAAAATTCAGGGGTCTCATAAAAACTACATGTACTTGTGTTTATATTTATAAAACTTCAGTGATTGGTCATGTCCCTGAAAAAAATGCTGCAAACAACAAACTTCTAAAACCTTTAAATGAAGCTATTTTTGATGTAACTTAAAACTTGATAATAAAAATTTCAAAAATTATTGACAATTCATAAAATTATTCACAAAAGGCTCAGTCTATACAATAGGAGAGCATACATATGTCATAATCATTTTACTGTATACAGGGTTACTTCTTGAATTCGCCCAGACATAGTTGTGTTTAAAGAAAGTTAATTTGAGACATTAGAATTTGCCAAGTCTTAAATTTGCCCATTGACAATGAAGGCGACAATGAAAGGGGGACGAACATTTCCCTGTATACAGTATCTATATAGACATTTTGACAGAGAAATCAGTAAAAGAATTGCAAACCATAACACAAGTTACATTATCATTTTGACTTCTTCAGATCTTTAACTTACTTTGCTATTTTGTTGATATGTGTTTATAACAGTGTATAATTTATTTCTTAAGAAAGTTAATAACAAGGTTTTTTTTCAGGGAATGGCAAAGCATTTCATTATTAATTGTAAATCCGCTATACATCTGTAGTGTAGTTTGCTAACTGATTTAAACAAAAGTGCTCATCTAGCTGACATGCATGTACAAAACCCTGCAAGCACAAATACAAATGTACTTGGGTACATGCATGGACATAACAGCCTCACCATCAGCTTATCAAAGCCTGAAGTAAAGGGACCCTCCTTATTTGAGAAGAATACAAAAATTCCTAAATCGTTGTAAGGAAGATGCAGTTAACTTGACTGTACACAGTTATCTGGATTTCAATTTCATTTTTTTCCCCTTAATCAAAATAACAGCTCAGAAAGTCAGTATTGAAATACCTTGATAAAATATAAAGTTCTTTTTTTTCCATTAAATTACTTCCCAATTTGACCAAAAAACTTGGAAATTAAATTTCCATCTAAAGAGACATATTAACCAAAACATGCAATGACAACCCGTTATACTGATATTCACTCACAAAACTACAATAAATTAATTCATTCAGCTGAACACTAGCATTTTAGTAAAAGCAATTCTCATGCACCAACAGCAGGAGTGCAGAGAAGATGAAACTTGCATACAGTGTTAGTGGAAATTCAATGTCCCTCAGTTTACCCGAGATGTCCCCATACATGATGTATCTATATCCACAATCTGAGTACAACAGCACTATAACAATAGCTGTGCAGAGGCTAGCTGTGGGCTACAGTGGGAGCAGGAAGGGGAGAGAACTGAAGGAGCACCTACCAAGAGGAGCGAACGGTTTAGCAGACTTTTGCTGAGTGGTGTGCGGTGATCTTGTGGAGCCTAGAAACACAGAACAGGAACTTGGTCATCCAAGAAAAAATAAAGCCACTGCACTGATTTAAAGCTTGATCAACAAGCCACATCAATGCAACACACTGCATTCAATATATGTACAGTATAAATTATACAGCTTGATACACATTACACACACAAAAAATCATCATTTGAAGCAAAAGTCTTATGATAGTAAAACCTGATTAAGTCTCATATTGTGCAAGCATTTCAAGTAATAAAATATATTTCTTTCAAAGATTTCAAATTTATTTTATTAAAAAAAAACCCAAAAACCAAGCTTTTCATTATGACTTTTGACAGCAGCTACTATTGTACATATTTCTACTTAAAAGAGAAAAGTAAAATAAAAATATAAAAACTGCGAGAACTGAAGCAATATATAGGAGATCTTTAAAGCCGGCTAGTTTCCTGAATGTCATATATGCATAAAAATATATATCGAACATGAATATTCTGCATGCAGTCCATATAGAGTCAAATATAACATGTAAGTCAGACTCTTCCAAAATAAACATATATACCCACAGATATTGATTACAGTTCACAAGATATAAACTGACAACCAATCATATTTCGAAGTCCTTGATTTATGGAAGTCCAAATATTGATTGACAATAAACAAAAAGAGTTATAACAGCAATGGTAGGAGGGCCTAACACCATGATTCTGGTATAGATTCTATACAGGGCAGAGTGTGTGAGTGTGTTACCAGGGTCTGATCTTTGCTCAAGCACCTCTTCATCATCTGAAGCTAGTAAACAAGAAATCTTGACAATATATCAAATACACTATTAAGATCGATTCTCTCCCTTTAATGTCTGGAGATATATATCTATAGATACATTTACCTGCTGTCAAGATCAGTTTTATGTACTGTGAAAGATATTTTCTATTTTTTTTAAAATCTATTATCATTCAGTTGACTCCTTCTAGTAGAAAACAGTCTAGTATCTAGTTTATCAACTATTGATCAACTAATCAAAGCAATCTTGGATGGCAACATCTGCAGTTATATTCAGCCCTCTATAGTCTCAGCTGAAATTTATCAATATTCATTGAAAATGATGAATATACAATTGGAACTTTGAACATACCGAAAAATTCTGACATAGTTGTGCTTGCAGACTGGGCAATGTCTGTCAGTTCATTGCTGAAATGGCTGAAGGTGGACATCAGAGAGTCGGGGGTCGAGGTCCTCTCTCCCTACACACAACATTAATGACATGAGAAAAATTGTAACACAGGTCATTCCCTCTACTACACATGTATTACAAACAATGAATCTAATTCATTTTGCTCAAGCTATTTGTATATTGCACAGGTAAAATGTAATTATATTGCACAGGTAATCAACCTGGATTTTAGCAATATCATCATATGGAGCAGTAAAAGCTTGAAATAATTCATCTACATTATCTTCATACTTTTCTTACAGATTTAAGAGTCAATAAATGATAACAATGTACTTTGACAATCACTTCACTACAACAAGTAACTGCTATTACCTTTGGATTCGGACTTGATCTGGTGCTACCATTGTCTTTCCTAAAATTAGGAAGTCCTAAATTTTCTGGTCCTCTATTCCCAGTTGTTAAAGGTTTCTCATAGGCCTCGAATGCTGAGTTCAGACTCCGAGTTAGAGGCTGTAGAGGGGGGCGCTTTGGCAGCTCAGGGGTACTGTTGTTTGAGCCTACACTGTCTGGTCGACTGAAATATCATATTGATCTTAAAATGTCTGGGCTTATTTTGCTCTACTGAAAGGTACCATGCTCTGTCTAACACAAATACTTGTACATTGATTCACATATGACAGTTACATGTTAACAAAACAGGTGCTGTACACTCTTCGATTACACATTCAGCAGTTGTTTGAAATTATCAATACATGTACTTTGATAAACATCTTACCTTGTTAAAGCATTTAGAGTGGGAGTTACGTTTCCCGAATCATATCGAAACTTCTCTCCAACTAACTCCACTGGGGGTTGACCCCGTGACCTATTGACCTCCTCCTGACCCGGGGGGTCCTTGCTGTAGGTGGGGCTAGATGACTCTGAGCTGCTGAGGTCGCTCTCTAGCATGGAGAAGGCGGAGTCACTGGTGGTGACGGACATCTCCGGGAGCTGTAGTTTGTCCGGGGGAGAGTAGATCTTGGATTCGTCCACTGCCAGGACCTGGTTCTCAGGAACAAATGCTGAAAGACATTCAAAAACCTTCATCATTTCTGATGCTGGTGTGCTTTATTTTCATACATTTATCAAAACTGCAAGGCATATTGTTAAGGCCAGATCGTTACTACTTTCATAAATCAAATGCTGCAAGAGACATGTTGTAAGGGCTCTTAATTCATAGCATGCTTTATTTTGGTTACCCTAATTAATTTTTACAGATTATGATTTATATGTTGCTCTTACAATTTCAGGTACCAGTCATTATAAAACAATGTTCAGGAGTGTTCTGTAAAAGATATGAACTTAATGTAAATGATGATCATCTCACCATCCATTTTTTTCTCCAGTAAAAAAAAAGGAGGAAAATACCAAAGATGAATTGCTCGATTTATAAATATCAACAGGCAAGAATCTTTGAAAAATTACCATTAAACAGGGTATATTTTTTTTAAAAATACACTTCTTATACAAAAAAATCCTTTAGAACGTCCCTGATGTGTGCATGTCTTTTCTCATATGGTGCTTTGTCATGCCAAGTTTTCATTATCTCTTGCTCCAAAGCAATAATAAAAGAAAACCTCAAGCTACAGGCACTTAGGAAAACAGCATCACATTCAATAAGAAATCATTCATAAACAATGAACTGCTCTAGCTTGTTAGAAGAAATGCATGCCCAAATCAATTCAAACACTGGCACGATGTTGGCTACCTTTCAATAAAAGCATTTTCTTTGTGTGTTGTCAATTTAGAAAATGCTATATTTATTATATTTCATTCTGACCAAATTTTCAACCCACTTCAGCTTTATTTAGCTTTGGTATATATTTAAACAAATAATACATATCTTACTATTAATTTCATCATTTAATATCAATTTTTTATTTTAAAAAAATGATTTTGTAAATAAACAGGTTGTTTATTGTCCAGAAAACAAACAAATTTGAACAAAAGGTTACATTACTGTACAAAAAATTACTAAAAAAAGCAATAGTAAAACCCTTTTCAATTGCATTCTGGTAATGTATTTCTAGATTTATAACATGTAATAACATCATGATTCTAACCTAGCTGCTATTTCTAAATGTCATATTTTATCATATTTATTTCTGTTAAGTTAATTAGCAAAATATATCATAATTTTATGACAACAAAGGTAGCCAGTCCATCGTTTAACTAAAATTGTTCTTAACAAAATATTTACAACCCTGAAATAATCAACTCTCCAAATGGCCAATAGATGCATGCTGGCATAAATCTATGAAAATGACTTTAATGATCCTTAAATGATTTGCAAAAATTTATGGCTTGGGAAAATAGCTTATTTTAACTCTTTTAAAATGATCAAGAAAATTTAAGTTCATTACATATCATTTGATCAATGAATTAACAATCTTACTTTCAAACCATTATACATGCCTACCGATAAACTTTATGTAATTTCCACTCCTCAATTATGCATCAAAGTTGAAGAAATGTACTTTTAATATTTTGATGCTAAACAGCATAGATTAAAATGAAGCTTATCAAAACCGTATAAAGATTCAGGTAGGAAATTGCTCGCCCACAAAAAAGGCTCAAAATAAATGAGAAGTAAATGAAGTGAGAGAATGCCATTAAGGTTGTCTGTCCCTTAGGTCTCAAAAATTTCCTTCCAAAGATAGTCTGCATTAGATATACCTAGCAGTTGATAATGGTTATGGAAATAATGATGTACTGTAAAGTATTTTAAGCCAGAGTTAGGCATCTAGAATATCATCATTTAGAAGCATTATCAGAATAAGTACTGGGTAATAAGAAACAAATTGAGTATAAAAAAATAAAAATTTGATGAAGAACAATGCAACCAAAACATTCAGCAGACATTCAATGCATCAGATTTAAAGTGGGATGCAGTTGTCAAACATTTCCAAGGGACAGACAACAGTCAAATAAAAAAATTGATTTGTAAAAAAAATGTGGAATTGTGGTAGAAAATTTACCACTTCCTGTCACTTCTGTCAAAATAGAAATTGTTTCCATTTGATTAGACTTCCAGACATTTTTGGTAAAAATTCTAACAACACAAAGCAGCCTGTTTGATCAATTCTAATCACATGGGGATGATAGAGACTTTGTTGTAAAACAGTTCTCAATTAACAGCCAACTAAAAACCTTTCTTCAACAATTAGAGAATTACCAATTCAAATTTACATAAATGTAATTTACAAATTTGTGATGCAATATCATTACAAAAACATAAAAGATATTAAATGGAGATGTAAAATAATCACATTACAACCATTGGTTCTCTATCAAACAGGTTGCCCTGAACTTTGCTATGTTAAAGTTCAAAATCAGCTAAAAAAATTTAGATCTTTACCAGTAGATAATACTTTACATGTAAAGCAATACAACAAATGTACAACTTTGAAATTCACATGTTTTTTACAGTAAGCAGTTAAATACATGTAACTAAAACTTCTGCAGCATAGCACATTTTGATGATAAAATACCTGGGGTATCGCCATCTATTTCACTGTTGATCATATCCGTGACGTAATCGCTGAGGGAAGAGTAAGAGGAGCTTGTGCTCTCCGCCCCATCACTGTCACTCCCACTCTCATCTGTCAATCAAACACAAAAATCTATTTACCAGCATATCTATAAGTTTGTTAAAAGAAGTCCAAAAGCAGTTACCTCGTAAAGACCATTCAGTCAATGAATTCATTGTTAAATCTGACAATAAATTGGAAAACTTCATAAAATTGAAATTGAATTTCCTTACCTGTCGGGTTTTCATCACTATAGATGCTTGATGATGAGGTAATAGCTGTGCCTAATGAGGACCCATCATCATAAACTCGGAATTCTATTGGCTGGAGCTGATGGGCGTACCACTTTGGTTTGTCCCCAATCAGAAGGGGGTCGTACACTGACGTCTGTACTCGAAGAAAGACTACATTCTTTGGACTGAGCATCCACTCGGCAAAGAACTCCACAGCCTATTGGACATAGAAAAATCATGTGTCAGATTTTGATTGTGAGTTTCTAAATCAGGCTATTTAAATACAAATATTCTAAGTTAACTGTGATCATGAATTGTATAATCATGTAAATACTGTATACAGGGTTATTTTCGCTCCGTGTTATTTTCGCTCTTTTACACTTGCAAACGGTTTCGCCCAGTCTTGATTTCGCCCAGTTGCAGTTGTGTTTAAAGAGATATTAGTTGTGACATAGAATTCACCCAGTCTTATATTCGCCCTATGACAACGAGGGTAACAGGGGCGAATATATCCCTATAATTTTACCCTCTCTCTCTCTCTGTATATCAAAACAATTAGGGTTTAGTTTATGAGGTTAAATACTATGAATAAATTGATGGGAAAACTTTCAGAAAAGGACATTGACCTGAGTTCTGGAGAGCCTGGCTGTGTAGTGTGTCCGGACTGGTCTGGATTTAAGAAAGCTGTACATCTGGAATGCCACTACAGGACGTGGATAGAGGCGTAAGGTCCGGGTGTGCTCAGCGAAATTACCCAGGGTATTGGACGAATTCAAAAAACGAATCTGGATCAGAAGAAAAATTATCTCATATCCTTTAAATTAACAAAATTTAAAAATTCCAACTAGTCTAGAATAATTTATGAGCAATTGATTTAATCCTACAATGTACATTTCCATAGGTAAAGCCTTTTTTAACAATAAAGTAATTTTAATTTTCAGAAATAAAAAATTAATACCAAATTAATTTATTTTAATGCAGTATTCAAGAAATTTGAGGTGGGAACAAAAAAGTTATAGCTGTTGTTTTTGTTATGACTATTGGTGCATATTGCTCAACTCAGATAAAAAGAATATTTGTTTTGATGACATTTTAGAAACAAACAAAACCTAGATATTATCAGTAACTAATAGCAAGTATGTGTGTTGAAGTAGATTATATCACCTCATTTTAATTTTATCTAACATACATGATATTGAGAGAAATTCTTTTTCTGAACATACATGAGACAAGAAGCAGTGATAAATATAATCAAAAAATTTCTTATAAAAATACTTAAGTACACTTACTAAATAAACTTTAAATTTTTAGGCAATCTGTACTCCTCACAAATGTTAAAATAATATCAGGGTTTTATTATTTACCATTGCAACTCTAGTAGCCACATCCACCGAGTCCACATCATTTCCATATATAAGTGGATTGAATCCAGTCTGAGAGGAGAAACTTTCTCGCCGTTTCCAGGTGTCCGGATTCTGGGCTAAAGCATCCAAGTTTTTTATTGGTTGAGGAGTCATGGACATACTTGCAAGAGCCTTGATAAATATTAAAAATAAATCAATATATTAAGGAACATACTGATTTCTACAAAAAAATAAAAGCTTTTAAATTAACTACATTTAACATTTGTATCCCCAACCACTACGGTACATACCTGCTTAAGGTGATTTCTCAGGTGTGTTCCTTCAGGTTCAGGAAGGGGAGGTAAATCTTCATTTCTCCCTATCGTCATCTGTTAATCAAGCACAAGAAACTTATATTTCGATCCATATAAAACCATTTTTTTCAACACCAGAAAAATGTTGTAAAAAGGAATATTTTTAGTAATAACATTATGTATATTTGAAACCTCAGACTTAAAATGATGAAGTATTCTTTATGCAAATATATGGATGTTCCTCCATTTACCAAACTTAATATCACAACAGTTTGTGTTAATGATGTTTAACTGTTTGTATGGTAAACATTTAGGGGAATATCAAGTCATGAAAAATATGTAGTAATGCATGAAATATTCAATACTCTAACAAGGAAGTAAAATTCAAATCAATCAATCAATAGATCAACTGATTAAAAATTAGTTGCACGAAAAATAACCCATTTGAAAACTGTTTAAACAGTTGTACACGTCAAGATCAGTGAGCAAAACTAAAAAAAATCAAGGTCATAATTTTTTTTACATTTAATTTCTGCTTGATAACAATTGGTAGTTTTTTGTACATTTTCTCCTTGCGATATTAAAATTACCATAAAAATGCATTATTTTTGTTTTTTAGTGGCTGCAGCTTTTAACATAGAGTAAATCTATTGATTTTCCCTCATTCTGACAACACAGCTCTGAAGCCTTACTGTATAAATAATGCTATATCTAATATCTGTATTATTGTGAAAGGAAGACCCTATATGTTAAAATGCTTTAGGCTATGGTATCTTTATCTGAATACATGAATCAACAAATGTCAAATTCCTTCTCTTTTTTATCTTATTATTCTTAAAGGTTTTCTTTCATCTTTTGTTTCATTTCCATTGAATCTGGTCATGCTCTGATCTTCCAAGTTTAATTAAAATCATGAACATTGAGGACGAATAACAAAAAGATTTTAAAATGAATGGTTTGCTAAGAGAAACTCTATCTTCATCTGTTACATTTTTGTGTAGCATATTGTCCATTTTGCAATATTTTTATTTGACTGAGCCCAATCATGATCAAATCTACTGACTCAAAGTTCAGATTTATGTTAACCTCAACAGTGATATTTCCTCCAGCATTTTCTCCATAGTTAGTGATATCAACTGAGAGGATCGAGAGAAAAAACAAATAAAACACAATCTTTTAAATCCACGTCACATCCAGTTGCAGACAGCCAGAAAATTCCTCCTCCTCTCTCTTTTTCTTCCACTTCTGCTTCCATAAATTGATCCTGATTTGGACTTAAATAAGACCAAACTCGGAGATCAATATGGACCAAGCAAGCAGACTGTGTAGGACGCCAGTACAGGGCAATCAACCCCCGTGTATTCAACGGCCGGGGTCCTTAGGGACATCTCTCTTTTATAAACAACTAACCAAATTCCCATCTGTTGCACATCTCTTGTGTCATGCATATACATACAAGTCTATGTATTGCAGTTCAAAGCAGCTGTATTGATGAACATACAGCCAGTAATAGATCTTGTTCTTAGGGGGTTGTTCACCTCACAAAATCCCCAATGCAGATAAAACTGAATGCAATATTCAGAGCTTATAATATATATTGGTACTTTGGAGCCAAGAAATTTTCCTTACATCTTATATTTCTCTTTAAATATTAATTATTTCTCACACTGTAGACTTATCATATTTAGCGTGTCTGTACAATATTTGGTGGGAAATGATCATTCAACAAGTAAGCGTGAATTTGATGTTATTTCCAAATTTACCGAATTCTTATACATATATACAAGAATGGTTCTTAGCAATGTACTTGATTTAGCATAAACGGCTTTTGGTCAAAAATGCTAAAAAAAAAATAGAAGAATACACAGCCAAATGTAAAACGTTTACAGTGTGTGAAGTGTTGAATTTGAACCAGGAAACATACTCACACACAAAAAGTGTTTGACATGACTGACTGATTCGATTTTCACAGTGGCTTGTGAAATTAATGAGTGGTTTATATCAGAATCAATACCAGTACACATTATACATGCATGTATTAAGCAAGGAGACACTGTTCCAATCATCCTAAGGGTATACGTTCCTGTGATATCTAGATTGTAATTATCCTTCTGAAATTTTTTTTTTTACCAAGTCTGAGAGTAAACCCACAGCAGAAAAAACTTCAATATTTTTTCCAGACTAATCTCCTGGTTTTACAGTCCATTATCAACTCTTTTATTGGCAGATTATAGAACAAATACTATAATTTAATTGAAAAAAAAGATATCCAACATTCATACAAGTTTTCAATCAATAATTGAGACAGAAGAACTCTAGAGCACACAGTACTTCAAAAGTTAAAATTGGCCATTAATTTTAATTCAATGTTTTTCTTGTTAGGTAATGCCATTCACATTCGTTATTAATGCATCTTTATGTCAAGGGAGGAAAAAACACCTCTGTTTTAAAAGTCTAAGCTTTAAAACACACAAGTATATTGATCAACTTCAATGATTCCTGAGCAAGATAACAGGTTAACATGCACATGAAACAGCAAATTGAAACCATCACTCATCCAATAACTGATACACCTGTCTCGAATGTAACACAGAAACACTAGCTTATACCAAGCAGGTCTTTGTATAATAAAAAGCTTATGAATCCCAAGGAATTCTCTTTGATCATGTATACAAAGCACATAATGCCTGTAAGTACAGTCAAGTTATACAATTATGATGCAATGAAATTCTAACCCTGTTGGAGTCTAAATCCACCAGCCAGACATCATCCGGGAGCTTGAAGTTGTTCTTGTATGGCAGGAAGCTTGCTGGTACCCCGATGATGAATGGAGTTGGGGCTAGAAGCAGCTGCAAAATCAAATGGAATAAATTACCTATATTAATACATGTACCGGGTATATCATGTTCAGTACATCATTTACATGATCACGAAATTCTACGCATCATAAAACTTTTGTTTTGAGGCAGAATGTCTTTTGGGGATTTACACAACTCTTTTACATAGTGATCAATCTACAGGAATTCTCTAAACTAATGTGCCTATAGTATGAATAATTTGCATGCAAATAGTTGCAAGTAATGCCTTCAACATATTCTTCGATTAAACAATGGGCTAAACTAACTTGTATCTACCATAATTATAACACAGAACCAAATTAAAGAATAACCATAAAGGCAAAAATAATGTGGAAATTATAACGCTGACCAGAAATTGGCCAGACATTTTTATATTGACTGATCTTGTCTGGCAAAGAAGTTATGATAAAATTTGAAGTTTCAGACAAATTATAAAGACATTGTCAAGAGCAGACAAAGTGAATATGCCTCATCTCTCATTTTGACAGCTTTTTAAGCCTAATAGTTCGATCAGTAATAAAAAAAACAGCACCCACTTCTAAAAGCTTACCGCGCTACTACAGGGACAACTTTGAATTGATAGCTTTCGACAGTTTTACATTCCATGTTCATCACAATTACTTTTCTTTACAGTAGAGTACTTCGATAACCCTGTCTTAATTGCACCACTCAGCAGACAACCTTGTGTAATTAGTTGCCAGCTTTTGTAAATCATGTGATACATTTACTGCAGTAGATCCTGATCAGATACAGAAGCCAAATCACGTTTTATGTCTGCCCACCTCGCAATACAGCTTTTCATTCCGTTCTCAACTTCTGTGATTACAACTCATTGCTTGAGACCTTTCAATTATTGAAGCCCTGAAGATTACAAAGTTGGAGTTTTACTTCACCAAAACACTTACTTGTTCTGCAGAGGACATGCAAGTTGGCAGCAGTGGAATCACAGGGAACATGTATTCTAAGGGGTAGAGCATGGCAACAAAGGCCATCACGCTCATGGAGAGGGCATTGTAGTCACGAGACTGCATCACAACCTGAAACCAGGAAAAACCAAAATGTTTCAAAATATGTGAGCAAAGTTAACGCATACATGTAACAACAAAATATGTTTATATACTGTAAGTTGTTTTAATTCCACGGTGTTAAAATTTCACGATTTCTATTAAAGTACCAATCGCAATGGTTTTAATTTTACGCTGCTTAAAAATCAATTGATCAGAATACAAGCATTGAAACGTTTTTGAAAACTAATGATAGTATTCATGATGGGTTTAATTTCGTGGAAAAATATTAAATTGCGAACATAGTAAAATTAAAACCATTGTGATTATTTGCCAATCTACAGTATCACATGTACAATACTTTTGACATTTCTCTAAAAGAATTCATTAATTTGAACGTCTTTGCTGCTGACTTTTTTTAAAACCTTTAATCAGAACACATGATAGGTTACAAGAATTGACCATCTTGTATGCTTCTGGAGATTAATACATAATTATAGAATACTTGAGGTTCAGTGATCTGTATGTCATTTATCATGTTATACTGCTTTGAAGATTTCCAGAATGAACCTGAATGCTAATTGGCTCTTATTTACCTTAAAAGGTTCTTTACCTTATATGGTTTTAAACTGTATAGAGTTGTTTACCATAAACCGTTCTTTACTCATCCCGGATCTTTACTCTATATGGTTCTTTACCTTATATGGTTTTATACTGTATATAGTTGTTTACCTTAAACGGTTCCTTACCCATCACGGATCTTTACTCTATATAGTTCTTTACCAATGATTCTTTACCTGATATGGTTCTTTATCTTACATGATTCTTTACTTTACATGGTTTTTGATCTGATATGTTTCGTTACCCTATATGGTTCTTTACCTTCCGTGGTTTTTCACCCGATGTGTTTCTTTACCCTATATGGTTCTTTACCTGATATTTCTTTACCTTACATTATTGTTAATTTACCTTATATTCCAGCATGATGGCGGTGAGCACCTTCAGACAGGTATCCACCCCCAGCAGCTCCAGGGGGAGATGGAGGGGGAAGTCAATCAGGGAAAATCGGGTGTGGTCAGGCAGGGCAAACAAAAGAGGGGCCTGGAGATCTTTTGGCAAAACTTGCACCTGTCAAGGAAATACAGTGTGTATATAGGACCTATGATATAATAAGTAAAATAGTAGTCTGATATTTAGAGTTTTATTATCTGAATATCTACACTGTTATTATCCATTTTGAATTAAAGACTAGAACCATAAAACCCAAATACCAGTTATTTCTGGTACATAAAATGTATATATGCACAAACAATATTGTGCTCATAAAACTAATGTTTTAAAATCAATTAATTTTTTCTGGTCCAATCCTGCCTCTTACAAAGGCATTAGAAATACCAACAAAGTAAGAAACTCTAAAAACAGTTCCACAAATAGCAACAGACCTAAGGCACCAATACCTGTTTATGTAGAGTACGTGTACTAGTACTTCAGAACATAACAGAAATAATGATACTTGTTTTATTATAGTACTATAGTACACAAAAAATGTTTTCATCAAAGCACATTTACTCGTTCAGTACTGAACAGGAGGCTAAGAGCACTGATACTTGTCCTTGAATGTAGTGCGGACTGATACAGGTGTACTAGCTAGGCTATAAACACCTGTACTATTAGCGAACATCACAAAAATACGCCAGTACATGTTTATATATAGAACATGTATTTAATCTGTGAAAAAGCCTAGATCATGAGTAACACATTCACAGCAGAACCAGGACAACTAAATCATCTATGAATTATCACAAAATGCTGAAAGTAGCACTGGATATTATATGATACCTATGTGACAATAATGGTCCATAATGGACTAATTATGAATTATTTATTATGCAATATTACCGCTTGTCATCCGGATCTTCCGATAACAGCATAAAAATGAGGGACAGGATTTATTGATTTGAAATGAGTGCATGTTAACAAGTCTGGTGGTGTTTGGCGATTCAAATGTAAAACGAATATTTTCTATAGCCATCAAACATGATAATATTATCAGCAGATTTCGAGTGCAGTGATGCTGATTATTCAGATGATTTATTAATGGTAAATTGCAATTCATATTAAGGAGTTTTTGTTGTTTTTGCTCTAAAAGGTATTAAAAGTATAAATATCATCGCCCACATATAAATTAAGTCGGGATATGCAGGCTGGCTGTTTCTTTTATCCCATTGACTATAATATTCTGTCTCCGTGTTTTTTTCATATGTCAGCATGAGATTGATATACAATCTCAATTTTTGTGTTTGAAAGTGGGGGATTTGTCAATACACGTATTAAATTGTAATAAAGCATAGACATTACTCTCTCATAAATCAATCCTAGGTGCAATACAAAATGAATAACTAAGATGAAGCAATCTATCCTTGACATTTTCATTCATATAATCATTAGCTGTGCCTCATTGTGTTAAACTAATATCTGAATATGCAATCAGAAGATTATATTCTCTAGCTTGCATGCATCTGACATAATAATGGTAACAGATCTATGGGCTACTTGTTACAAGGAGTGGGGGGAAATCTGAATATTATATAACTTAGAATGACAGTTTGTAACTTTTTAACAAAGAACCAATAAAAATCCCATATATTTACATAATCCAACTTACATCCTCTTAACCAAACACAAGTATTATGAACAAGCTAATGCAAGCATCATCAACAATAAAATTACCTCCACTCTGGTTTTTCCAGGAACCGGTACAGGTGCACTGAGAAGTCTTAGCACCCATGTCTCGATTTCCTTGACCTCATGCATCACCAACCCGGTCAGGTTATCAGTCCCTTGTCCCGTCAGCACCCCCCACACTGTGTCCCTGCAGCCAACAAGATCTATTATTAGTTTCAACCATGGTGCAAATTCAAAATGTCTAATGCATAAACTGAAAACATTATATATGATATTTGTGTAGGATTGATTGTACGTCTATTCACACGGTGTTTTATCGCCATTGCAAATCAGGATTGTCAATATTGTGTATTAACTTGCAAAATTGTTTAGAACATATTGATCATGTTGATAGAATAAATGCTAGCTAGCTTTTAAAAAACCATGCACATATATAGAAAAGGTTTAGCCAATTAATGCAAAAATTTAACATTTGAAGCCCTCATTCTAAAATTTGACAACAAAGCCCCCCATGTTTTAAGATGTTAACTGCATCAATGATAAGACAAACTCACTAAAAGTTATGAAAATCTTGATATCCAAAATCTTTGCAATTAATCCACTTTATATTAATAAAAATACTTATACTGACAATTAAATGCAATTAGGATGAAAATTGAATTAAGTGCAAAATGGTCATGACAATTAAATGTGCTTTATTTGAAAGTGACACTGATCCCCCAACATTAACATTACACAATATACTTCAAGATATTCTTGATACAACCACACTGAGGTATGAGATACCTTAGTGGTATTTGTCTTTCTGAAGGTAACAGCAATTCAGAAGTAAGAAGAAAGTTTTTGTCAACAAATCCTCCATTTCTGAAGATTTTACCATTCAGCCCAATTTCACAACAAAAAGAAAGACTATCTATTAGCTACTATTACTACCATGAACCCTTAATGGTAAAGTTTAATGGCCCTCAAATCTTCAACTAACATACACAAAGATCAATATTCAATGTCAACATGCTAGCTTTTTAGCCCCTGGCAGTTTACACCTACACATGAATACTTTAATTCACTATATCCATAGAACTTGAAAGCCCGCATTGAATGAAACTTTCTTTTTATACCCGACATTATGAGGTCACAAATTTAAATGCACTTATCATTATGAAAATAAAAACTATCTAATCGTTAAGTATTCCAGGCTATAACTGAATGCTTGCTTTAATATGGGATCTATAATCATGAAGAAAATTTAAACCCAGGACAGTTTGTCATGCATTAGAACCATTTTAACAAGGCTTTGGACTTTCAGTAGGACGTAACAGTCTATTTCTTGCGTCAAAACAAGTTAAAAATGACGCTGGTTTCAAGCTAAATATACACCGATTGCGTAGTCTTGGCTCAAAAGCCAGACAAATCTTGTTGATTTCAAAGAGCCATAGCTGAGTGGCTAGCAATGAAATTCACATGCCTACGTCACATTGCTGTTTGACACATTTACCCAAAGTCCAAACTCTTGTTAAAATGGTTCTATTTAGTTGAAGCTATAACTGAGAGAGAGAGTTCTTAAATTAATATTTTATATTATATATGAGACCTGCAAAAGCATTGGTAAATGTAGACGTCCCTCCCTTGTCAGACAATATTTCCGATATGATCATCAACACCCCCTGATGACCAGATCATGGACTTTATATAATCACCATGTGACTTCAGAACTGACTACATTATTGAACATAAAGCAATATGGGCTATCAACTGAATGCTTGCAGATTGTCTCATGAGGGTACATACATATATAGGGTATAATTATCTAACTTCAGAAGAATATTTTGTTCACGGCCATTGCTAAGCTACACGTTGCTCTAATCTTGCTATGTTACACCATTAATTCATATGACTGTCTCATTTTGATTTACATTGAGTGGTGCCTAATCCCACTCACTGATCAAAGGCAGCTGTTTAAATTGAACAGCAATAGTTTAAAGATTCAAGGTAAAGTTTGGAATAGACGATTAGTGTCATATCCCATATGTATAATTATGTTCTTGATATTAAGTTATCAAGTTAAATCACATTAAAATGCATAACAGCTAGTCCACACTATTTATGACTATCTGAATACATATTAATGAAAGTGTTCACTAATTAAGCCAAAACATTACATGTTTTAACTTAACTCTTATTTCATGTATCGGTATAAACAATGCATTAAATTTGTAGCCCCCCAGGAGCCACATTTAATCGTCAAATGATGATAGACTATCTGTTTAATAAGTTTATAGATTTTCACCAATGTTACTAAGGTTTAGATATCAGTATACCAAAGCCAGTACAAGTTCCATCAAGCTTATGCCCTGAAGTCTGGTCAGTGGACATGGTTCAATATAAACCTGTAGGCAGCAGATAGGATCAATAGCGATCGACAGGGACTCGTTATAATGAGAATGCTCCTTCTACAACACGGCTTAAGTTCTCTACCCACTTCTGCAAAGAACAAGGCTCTGGGATTCCTACCAAATGTTCTCTTATTGATCATTCATCAAGTCTAATTTTAAAGGCAAAGACGTCCAATCTATTGCTTTTTTTCTGGTTTCAAAATGCAAGCATTGTGTGTGTACGTGTGTGTTGGAGGGAAGGGGCTAACTGAGGTCCTCTTTAAACATATGTCAAATATTTCTGTATAGTCAGTTTTATTTGACTTGATTTTTCCATTAATTTTACATTTACCTACAATATGAAAAGTTTTAATAAACTGAAAACTCTATTATGAAATTGAATGAAATTGTGAGAGATTATTTTAATCCCATGTTAAAATCCCTTAGGGTGTATCATACTTTTGTTTGCTGTTCTGTAAATGCATTACATCTTGAAAAATTGCAACTAGCATTTTAAATTCAAATGACTGTTCCTACATTAATTCATGTACTCTTTTACCCATATCATATTTACCAGATTAGATTTGTGGTTAATGGTAATAAATAAAAGCCTTTAAGTAATAAATACAGCATATTCAATGTTTACTATTTCATGTTTTCAAACCCCTAAATCTCAGAATTAATCTTGTGAATGTCTCTTGAAATGTGTTTTTTGTATTACATGTACCAATAAGCTTTAGGATTACTACATAAAAGTGGAATCTATGATCATGATGATACAAACAATTTATTGTTTGTTTTGTTTAAATTATAGAATTGAAAGACGTTATCGAACATTTCTAAAGATCAACGATTGTTAAGTTTGTCCATTCCCTACATACCTTGATATTGCTTTGGAACCTCCTATTCTTTTTGTACAACTCCTATCATGGCAAGCATCTATAAGTTTACGTAGAATGAACAAGCATTCTCGGAATGTTGAGAAGAAAGGATGATGGGTAATGATACACAATGATGTCAAAGTATTGTTTCGAACACGATTAGCTGTCTTTAGTTTTCGCTTGGTTTTAGGAGATTTCCGTCTTTCTTGGTCTGTATTTCCGTTATCGTCTGCCCAGGATGCACTCAGAGACTTCGATTTATCTGAGGACTTCCGTTCTATGGGTCTGAAAAAGTTCACACAAATTCCGTATCTAACTTTTCCTGAATCTTTCTCTGTAAGCGTATACACAAAAGATGTAGTCTCTCTAAGACTCATTCGCTTTGGTCCCACACTGATGCATCCTTCGGGCTGGCAGAAAAAGATGACATCAGGTGACAAGGGGAAATCCTGATGATCCTCCAGGGGATACCTGCGCAGAAGTTCCGGGGTTTGGGCGACATTGTTATTGTTATTTGGATGCCGGCTGCCCACAATCAAAATGTAGTCCACTAACCGTGGACAGAAATATTTATCCATCATGGTGAATTGTTACGGAGTATTCCAAGTCATCAAGTCATGGTGTGCATATCTTTCATTTGTTTGATTAATGGAGTTACAGTTCAGGTAAACCATTTCCTACAGGTAGATGACACCCTAGAAAATAAATTCATAAATTTACTACCGATTTATGTGCAAATGAACGAGCTACACATGTAATAGCTATAATCTTGAATACAGTTTAAAAACATCTCTATTGGGAATCTACATAACATGACTGATGTGAAGTGTCCGGCGTGTGTTTCTTAGGAAAGATATCATTTAATCTGACCAAAAACTAGGCTGTTATTCTTGTGCATGATTTACTTATACTCAATATTCTCAGTGCATTGCTATAAATAATTATTGAAGATAAAAAGTGTTGGTTTCACTTTCAGATGTGCGGTCAATAGTGTGGCAGATTTTTGGACCAGGTGTGACAACAGAATGCTTGAACTAGTCTAATAAAAAGAAACAAAATGGCATTTCCACCAGTCTCCATTTTTCTATTGAACATGACATATTCTCCTGATTTCCCTGCACTTGATTATATGTGTAATTTATTAAGGAAGCATGCATTTTAGAGTTCATAAGAAAAAGTTTAGATGTGACTTTCCTCACCATTGATGTTAATGATTTAATATTGCTCATGTTTAACTGCTTTGCAACTTCTTAATGCAACTATTCATTTTTCATTCATTCTAAATAAAAATTAAGGGACACACCTATTACACGCCTCCTTATTGCATTTGCCAGTCATATTAAAAGCAATTTCTACAATAATTGATATATATATATAATTCTTTTACAATGAGGTGCATCAAAAGATGAAATTAACTACAACATTTGCATTTTATTGCATAACAATTGACAATGCTCTGTTCATTAATCCTCATTATTTCCGGTGGTTCAGATGGATAGAATTGCCATAGCAGCTGTTTCCGAGAATGTACATGTGAGTATATTACTGTTAATTTGTTAAATAATTTGAAGACACTATATCATGTTTGTAGTCACCAGATATATATCTTGGATGACTCAATAATGACAGCATAATAATGTCTGCTTGTACCAAGCAAACTAGATTTGTACAAATTTATCAATTATAAAAGTACTGAGAATGCATTCTGGTGCAATATGTCACAAACGTTGAGTTAAAATAAATGCCTCCTGGTTGCAAATTGTAACACCTTGCAATACATCTGTATCACAAGACTGATATAGCTTATACTGAAGATCAAGCTAACAATCAAAGTAAGACATTGGCAAGTTTGACATAACATGTTTTGTAAGATAATAACAACACTTTTGGAATCCAGTAGCTTTAAATGTCAAAATGACAATGTATTGCAAAACCCCCCAACTACTCAAGCCAATTTATGAATCAGCCCAAAATAAGAGAGCACAGCTGTCTGGGATTTAAATTTGGAAATGTTTGAAGAAAATGCTTTTAAAAGGGACCTTCAACGTGGCTCAAAGTACTAAAATTACTGAAATTATATAGTAGCAGTTTAGGTTTGCACCGGTCTGAATCAAAGTTTACGCGCCGGTATATTACAATATATTAATTTTGCAAGGCCATTCATTTTCATAGCACCAAATCATGTCATTTGAATCACGTTGAAATCAACCTGCTGTTAGTAATCACATAAATGGAGACATATAGTACACTCAGTGACTGATTGATTAAATTTTACACGGCTGTCAAAGATAATCAATGGGTTTAATATTAATTAACGAAGTAAATTTCAGTCATTTACTGAAACGATTTGCCATTTTTATCTGAGACAACTGCAAATTAAGTGTAACAACAAGGAGCGTCAGACTTACCTCTGCGTCATTTTCAAAATGACGAGTGGGATGGAATGGAAACGAGATGCAAGAGCTGCTGAAATCGATCGTCGTCGTATGATAAGCAGCCATTGACGTCAACAACAGAACATGGAGCGCCATCTAGCATGTGCGTTCTGACAAGGGAGTTAATTCTTGAAATTTTCATGTAAATATACTTCAATATATTCTTGTTTAGCAGCTATTCAACCTTTGCTGATGTATTTATTAGTTTAATACGGAATCTTAAACATGTTAAAGTATAAAAAAAAAATCATTTTTAAATCATGATAAATGTTCAAAGTCATATTTGAAATAAACATAATTATATTTTACTGCTTTAAAATTTCCAATATTATAAATAACACCTTCATACAAATCTATCAAAAGGAGAGTAATTGCGAGATACAACATCGGTGTAATTGTAACGACTTAAAAAGTATAGTTCGAGAAAAAGCTAGTCGTCATCACCAGAGACATAAAAATAACATTTATTTATGTCTCTGTCAGCACGCTGCAGAAAAGTCCATAATTATATTACACAATAAAACCTTATAAACAACGGGTAAACCGTTTCGAAAGTCCAGACATGTGCAGCGAGGGAGCCCCCCCCCCCCCATTTTTTTTGTTGTTTTTTGCAAATAACTATCAGGCACGTAGCGTCCGAGTGGGACCAGATCCCTTTTTTCTCGCAGCAAACAATTTACAAAAAAAAATAAAAAATGAAGTATCACGAAGCTGCTCGCCCCCACATTTTTGGTAGCATGTAAGAAATTGAAATGATAGTAAGGAAATTAAAAGTGATACTTTTGATAATATTAAGGTGCGATTAGTATTAAAACATGATGGGGTTGAAACAGATATCTCTCACGTTGGCATTTGATTCAGTATTTGAGTTGTTATTTCAGATTGTATACATTACATGCGGGTGACGACAATGAATACAGATATATGAGATATATGTATCAAATTTTGTATTGTCTTGGATGCCACTGAGGCACGAAACTTTTAGGGTGGGACCCCCCCCCCCCCCTCCTCTTTTGCTTGCAACAAACATATAGAATTTAATTGTGACAGAATCCATAAAACAGATAGAACATTTAGTGAAATTAACGAAATTGAAATTGAAGTTTTATGTATTACGCACCCCCCCCCCTACCCCGATAAGGATTTTGAAAATTAAATTGACAAATTTGTTTTGGGTTTTTTTTTTGGGGGGGGGGGGGTTGTTGTCAATATTTCGGATAATAATTCTGTCCACCCAATTCAATTAAAAAGAGATGCAGCATGCCTCCCACATATATGTGTACAAGGTAGGGTTTATATATATGACTGCTTCAAAGTACAGTTCGATGGGCTTGAGAAAAACCCTCAAATATACACAACTTGAATTGATAAATCGCCTTATAGGGTCCATGTATTATAATTCAAATCATTCCTTTATAAACAAAATGTCTTCGTATGTACAGTTAAAACATTCATGGGGTACAGAAATTGGCTGTTGCTCTACATCCACAACACATGGGCATAACTGTTTAAAGATAATAGATTGATTAGCGTATCTAATACATGTGTCTAAAATAATAAATTTTGGGAGCTTGTCCGGACAACAGTGTAGGAAGTCTGTCCCTTCTCATAAAACGATGCTACATGTATGTGCTTGCAGGTGACGGCTAAGTAGTACAGATATCGCAATACGAGAAAAAGATTCTCAATGGGACACAAACAACAAACTGTTAATCAATATGATTAATGCAAAGACAAGTACTGGCATGTGAATTTTAAAATGATAGATTGATTTAAAATACTTTCTCCTTTCGATAAAGACTAGTTTTCCTGCTTCTACAATTTGCATGGTTATTTTGCGTATCTATCGTATTTGCCGCTTATCCAAAATTGATATCGTTTCATATCAATAGCTCATGTATAGTGTATAAAACATAATGATAACTAACTCATAAGAGTCCCGTTTTCATATTATAAAAGGTATGAAAATTACATTTTTAGGTCACCTGAGTCACTGAAGTGACCTATTTGCTATCTTTTTTTTTTTCGTCATTGTTCGTCGTTCGTCGGTCATATTAAACGTTTGAACATTTGTAGCTTCTTCTCTGGAACCACGAAACCAATTTCAACCAAATTTGGCATAAAGCATCTATGGGTGAAGGGGAGTAAAACTATAAAATTCATAGCCCATGTCCTCTTGGGCCTGTGGGGTGCACCCCATGGGGCTAAAACCATCAACATTAATGCAATCTTTACAAAATCTTCTTCTTTACTCCTGGACATCAAGCTGTAAAACTGCTGGTATGATTGTAATAAGCTAAGGCATTCAGCTTTCTATCAAAATTGTGAAATTCATGGCACAAGGGTTAGGGGTTCTGGTGCTAGCTATAGGGTGGAGCTCTAATGATAATATCATGAAAATGCAATTATTCTTTTAAAATCTTCTCCTCTACTCTTGAGTATTCACCCAATGAACTAAGTAATAATAATGATATAGAAGAATGCCTATCATAAAACTATGAATTTCATGGCCCATGGGTCAGGGGTTCTGGTATTGAGGCGAGGCTCTTATGATTTTGAAGTGAAAATGCATTAATTCTTTGAAAATCTTCCCCTTTGCTCCTGAATATTAGGCAGATGAATGTTAAGTACATAGTTATGATGAGGAAGAATGCCTCTTTAAAAATTGTGAAGTTCATGGCCGTGGGTCAGGAGTTGTGGTGTTAAGGCAAGGCTCTTATGATTATGGATTATAAATGCATGACTTCTTTGAAAATCATCTCTTTTGCTCTTTTTCTCCTGAATATTAAGTAGATGAACTTTAACTACATAGTTATGATTTAGGAAGAGTGACCCTTCAAAAATGTTGAAGTTTGTGGCCCCTGGGTCAGGGGTTCAAGTGTTAGGGTGGGCTCTAAATGAATGTATTAGTTCTTTGAAAATCTTCTCCCTTGCTCCTAGGTATTAATCAGATGAACTATAAATACATAGTTATGAGGAAGAGTGCCTCTTCCAAAACAGTGAAGTTCAATACCCTTTGGTCAGGGGTTTTGGTGTTAGGACAGGGATCTAATGATTAAATAGGGTAGGGTGGTGTAATTTTGACTCAGTGTTTTTTTTTGTACTTTAAATTTATTCCATATTGTCACTTTATTTTAAGCTACAATTTTTTAATTTTTTTTCTTAGAATTTAGAAAAATCGTTGGATTAAACAATTCCAGAATATTAACAAAAAAATAATGCACATGAATATTCATTGCAAATGCCACACTGTAGATACTCAGGTGACTGATAAGGCCCATGGGCCTCTTGTTTACTAGATCAGGGACACGCCCTTTGCAATGTCAACACTGGGTTTCACTTAAATATTGGCTACACCAGTGTCACCGTCTTTGTGAAATAATACTTACTACGAAATGATAATATACCACAGCTTAGACTAAGTGCCGATCCACTATGTCTGAAATCCCCACCTATTGGTCTAAATCTACAGTGGTTGGCAGATTCTATTTAGAATTATTTAAAATCACATAAATGATAGAGAGAACTAGTATAAACTATTCTTGCCTTCTGTTCAATCCAGATTCACTTATATGTATAGGCCTATTCTTGAATAAAATATTTCTTAAACAAAATCACATAAATAAAACACAGATTTTCATCAATTCTACTTTATTTTTTTCTCAATGGGAAGACATGATGCTAATGCAGAAATGTGTATGAAGAAATAAAAAATAAAATCAACAATGCAACACACGTTCCTTAGAAATGTCTGCTCATGTGTCACACACATGAATCCATACATGTGGCATGTACAGTTACAACAGCCAAGATACACAAAATCATCAGCAGTTTATGAACTTTATAAAGAAAAAGTATAAATATGTTAACAAAAGTGAACAACCATGTATTTAAACTCATTTTAACATCATATTCACAACCTTCAAAGACATGCATAATTTTCTGGGTAAATAAATATGAAAATAATTTCATTTTTGTAACTGATAAATTGTGAAACTGCCAAGACTGCTTTACTCTTGAAAAACATTACCATGCTAATTGTTATTTCACAATTTCTTGTACATTCATCTAGATACATATATTGCTTCACACAGAAAACAGTTTAACTTCTGCGTTCACTGTTTGACATAGAAAACTTAACACTCAACAGTTTTCAAAAGTACCTCAAACTCATGACTTTTCTGAACATAAACATGAAGATACATGTACTACATAAGCAAACTAAAGATGGTACAAAATAAGATGGAGGTATATGCTTCTCTTCAATTCAAATGCCCATCTCAAAAATATTGCATTCAATTTCGAGCAATAACAGAGTGTATGTCACATTGAATATTTATGTTATTGCTAATGATTTTACAATCATAATATAAAATTGATATGTGACACATGCACATTTAAAACTATAAACTTGTCAACTGCTACTGTCCAGCTCTGAATCATTCCCTAAAACAGGAAAATGTATAGCCAGTTATGCCTTGCATAAAATGTCTTATTCAAGTTCATAACCTTACAAAGGCTCAGGCAATGACCATAATTATTATGTATACTAACTGTGGCACCTAATTAAATATTTCTTTTGCAAATATCAGTCAAGGATTTTGTAGTAATGAAAGCTGGTAAGCATATAGACATTTTACATAATTATGTATATTAATAGGAATTATTCACATATTAATACATATTTACATAATAATAACAATATATGTATTGCCTAACTGTTTTTACAAATTAAGAAATACAGTTAGATTTTATTCATATCTACCGTCACATAATAATTGTTGGTCTCTATATAAACACTCCCAGTATAAAATCTTGCATACCACGTTAATGCTTTCCATGTATTTGATTATGGAAAATAATTTTGCAATTTATCACCATGGCAAATGAGTAATATGTGGCACAGAAAAAAATGTTATAAAATAAATGTATCTACATACAAAATTTCCGATAGAAAACAATACATATGGGTACAAAGTAGACTTCTATAGGTGAAAATTTGGCACAACAAAAATATGAAGGACATTGGCACATAAAGGACACCACTACACATTACTCTGGAACAACAGAACAAAAACAATAAAATACATTATAAGCCCACATATGATGCGAGGAAACAAGTACATACTCCCACATATTTAATCTATGAAAAATAATAACAAAAAAACTACAGTTAAAATACAGAAATTAGTACTCTGAAAAATTAATATACAGTCATGTACTTTACAATACAAACATAATAACTTCCTTCCATTTCAGGAAATGTGTCAAAATTTCAACAACAAAAAAGATGATTTAAAGAACAAGGGTCTGTATACAGTGATTTAAATTGTGGTTTATATGTACAGAGTTTTCTCATACAACTGTTGAATCCTCTGCCATTTCTACGAGGCAAGATCTGAACACAGATCTGAACAAGTTCTGATTCCTGAACAGCAGTGGATTAATATCATGAACAAGAACATGATGGTCACCAGGTTTACTTGTGTATAACTGAGATGAACAGGTTCACATCATAACTACAGTGTAATCACTGCATTTAAATGTGCAGCTGTTAGATATGCATGAACATAAAAATCTTACAGCTTTTTAAACTCCAGTCATATATGAAACTAAGTTAGAAAAAAAATATAAAAAAATATGTATGATACAGTGTATTTAAAACACTGAACTTTGAATAAAGAAGATGAATCTTTTTGAAGAACACAGACTTTTGGAACATGAATAGTTCTAAGGCATTTTTGCGATGAGATGAGTATATTACACAATGATCATTTCTTCTCTCCCTTGGAGTTTTTTCTCTTCGTGATGAACTGATGCTGTAGAAGTTTAACGGCACTTGGTCTCTTGCTTTGGTCCCTGCAAAATTAAATGCCCTTTAGTAATCTGTAAGTTAAATGTTTGGTAAGTACATGTATATGCACATGTTGCAACACCATACGTGCATTTTCTTAAAATCCTATACAGCATATTCATGATAGAAATTTCATAACTCTACATCTTTTAATGTGCTTCAATATCATACATATGTTAATATTGGCATTTACCATTGTATTCCAGCTAAAAATTTGCATCTACGTTTCAATTTTATATGTGTATTAATGTTTATTTCCATTAGAAAAAGTGCAAGAACTTACCGAGTCAGACAAAAATCCACGAACTCTACAGCTTCTGGTGTAAACTTCTCTGGTAACCTAGGTGGAGACTTCCTGTCGCTTCCAATGGCAAAAATGGCTGCCATAGGATTCATGTCCGCCCATGGAGGTTTTCTGGTAGCCATTTCAAATATGGTGCAGCCAACACTCCAGATATCTGATTTCTTGCCATGACCAGTTTCATTGACCACTTCAGGAGCCATCCAATATGGAGTCCCTTTCATTGATTTCAGAATTTGTGACTGCCCCATGCTGAGATTTATACATAGTCTTTTGGCACATCCAAAGTCGATGAGTTTGATGATTCCATTTGGCATAAGCATTACATTTCCCCCCTTAATGTCTCTGGAAATGTAAAGGAACAACATATTGTTGGATATTGCTCAATGAACCTAGTACATATGTAGTAAATATAACATCTAAAGCCTATTCAGCAAAGCAGGTTCTCTTAAACTCATATAAAAAATTATGTTTGACTGATAGACAATCATGCATGACCAGTACTCACATTGTTAAAAAATAATTTATCTATTAAGCAAAACTGTCTCAAATTTAAGCCGGAACTTTAAAGAAATCTAATAATATTTTCAACCTTTCATCAATACCACAAAATACTCTTTCATGCATACCAGCAGGGTGTAATATAAATAACCCCTAAAGGTATTTTCAGAGCTTACAGTAAGGCATCTTACCTATGAATGACATCATTCTGGTGAAGATAAGACACTCCCTCAAGGATCTGCTTGGTGTATCGTCTGAACACAGCTTCATCCAGGGCTCCAAACCTGGCGAGGATGCTGGCAATAGAGCCCCCGGGCACAAACTGCATAAAGATGCTGACTACGCTCTCCTCCTCCTCCAGACTGGTGCCAAGATATCTGTAACAACAACAAACCAAGATATCTGTAACAACAACAGCCAAAGATATCTGTAACAACAACAACAAACAAGATATCTGTTACAATAACAAACCAAGATATCTGTAACAACAAAGAAACCAAGATATCTCAAACAACAAGAAACCCAGATAAGAAACCCAGATATCTCAAACAACAAGAAACCCAGATATCTCAAACAACAACAAACCAAAATATCAGTAACAACAACAAACCTATATATTTGTAACAACAAGAAACCAAGATATCTCAAACAACAAGAAACCAAGATATCTCAAACAACAAAAAACCTCGATATCTGTAACAACAACAAACCAAGATATCTGTAACAACAACAAACCAAGATATCTGTAACAACAACCACAAACAAGATATCTGTAACAATAACAAACCAAGATATCTCAAACAACAAAAAACCAAGATATCTGTAACAACAACAAACCTAGATATCTGTAACAACATCAAACCAAGATATCTGTAACAACAAGAAACCTAGATATCTCAAACAACAAGAAACCAAGATATCTGTAACAACAACAAACCTAGATATCTGTAACAACAAGAAACCAAGATATCTCAAACAACAAGAAACCAAGATATCTCAAACAACAAGAAACCAGGATATCTGTAACAATAACAAACCTAGATATCTGTAACAACAATGAACCAAGATATCACTTGCAAACAATAGTTACATCAGTCTTTTTAAAACCAGGCCAAATCTCCGATTGACAATATAGGAGAAAGGGGTCGATTTTAATCAGAGTCGTGTGAAATAAAAACAAATGGGCCAATGACAGTCAGGAAAAAACCCAAGTAAATACAAGTTAAAAACAAATTCTCATTGAGTCTTGAGAAGTTTAATTGACTCACCCTACGATGTTCTTGTGGTTGAGCAGTTTTAGCAGATCAACTTCCTCTTGGACTTTCTCGTACTCCCGTTTAGCTTTGTCTTTGTCTGACGTATTCAGCTCGATCTGTTTTACTGCAATCAACTGTCCCTCACTGGTCAGTCCACACCAAACCTGTAATAAGAAGTACCTCATGTCAGATACACACATTAAAAGTAATTCAATTATACATCACTTTTCTGTTGCACCATTATCGCCAACTTTAATTTTTGCTAAAGGTTGTACAATGAACACATGATTAAATTATTTCATAAAGTTTCTCTCTTGTACATGATCTGTTGGACACTTACAACTCCAAATGCCCCCTTTCCGAGGACATTGCCTTTCTTCCACTGAATGGTGTCTTCTGCATTAGACTGGTTACTGATGGAGGTACAAGCACTTCCTGCCCTACTATCAGAGTCCAGTGTGGAGTGGGTCATGTCACTAGTGAGTGTCTGAAAAACAGCGATTAAACATTAAAAGTCATCACATTCTAAGAGGATCTCACCTACAAACACAAAACAACAACTTTGATTTCTGGTAAATAAATATTTCTTTTCCTTACCTGGTCAAGGTCCACAGAATCTTCATCAATGAAGCCTGTCCCATCCTGGGGTGGCAAGTTGGAGAATCCATAGGAGGATTCCTTCTCACCATTGTTCCTCAGAGATCCACCATCTTGTTTTGAACCCCTGATCTCTGTAAACTTTCCAGCAGACTTCCCCTTTGAAACATTGATAGGTGGTTTGTGATGGACTAAAGCAGACGATGGTTCACCCACACTCATGTGGGGTTTGTGTAGGTGTTCTCTGCTGCCTTTCAGAGCTCTCAGACTTCCACCTTTCCCTGCATACAGTTCCATGTGTTTGAAGCTGTTCATGATCTTTGCAATAGCCTCACTATCAAATTTCTGCTTCTGTCTTGTTTGTAGGTCATCAGTGACTTGATACTGAGGTCGTTGTGCTGTGATATCTTCAATTTCGTCACCCTGAGAGGTTCTCTGTGGATCACAAATTGAAGCAGAAAGCTTGGCATGAAATGGAGAGTCATTCTGAGTCATCTTTATGAGGAGGTCTCTGTCAGCTTCTGTAAGTGTGCTGTTTCTGCTAGCATTCGTCAGTGTTCTACTAGATCTAGTGGATGACATGGTGTTACTGAGGATTTCTTCCACCACCTCATCCAGGTTTGTGTCTTCTCGTTCATCACTCTTTGTTTCTGAGAACTTCCTCTCTCTCCTGGTTGATCTTCCACCCGTTTCTTTCTTTCTCTGACTTGTTCTTCCTCCAGATTTAATCTCTTCATTTTCTGCTTGATGGAGATCCTTCAAGTCTAGCATGGGTACATTCTCAGCAGGAAGTGGGACATTTAAGTCATCATTCTCCATCTTTTGTTTTCTCTCTCTATTCTTCAGTTTATTCTGCTGAATGGCTGACTTAAGATTATCAAGAGATAACTGAATTTCATTGCTAGTATTTTCATTCAATGATCTTGATAAATTCTTGTTTCTGTTTGCTGCAGATGTTGCTGGGGTCCTTGCTGTTCTGCTGCCTGCAGATGAATGCTGGCTTTGCTGTTTTCTCCCTATAGGTTCTGGAACTTTTACCCGACTGCCTGCCGACATCTGCAAACTCTTCTTTCCTGCAGAGGATCCAGATGTCCTTGAATTGCTACCAGCAGAAGACTTCTTTTCACTTGATGAGCTGGTTCTCTCTGAGCATTTGCTTTTTCCTGAGTTTGAGGGATTCCTGCTCTGTGGTTCTGGATTATCCAATTCAAATTTGCCCCGCTTGAGTTTACTAGGCGAACAGTCCTCTTCACTCCCCACTCTTGGAGTTTGGCCATTTAAGCCTAGCAGATCATTCAATGTATCGTCCTTTACATTCTCATCAAATTCCTTTAAGGCATTCAATGTTTTATGGATGGGTGTCCTTGAGCTTAATGATGGAGACTCAGGTATAGGGGTGAGTTTGTCGATCAGTATCTGTCTGTTCAGTTCCTCATTTGCCTCATCCACTGCGGGATTGGAATACAAAATATCATCAAGTTCTTGCTCAGCAGCTTTTAAAGCCTCCAATTTAAACTGCAAATCCATGTCTGGTGGTGAGGAGTTATTTCCACCGAGGTTGTTGGACAGAGATGTTTGTGTCAAATCAAGGTTCATAGGCCTATATCCATCATTGTCTACTCTAGGTAAATTCATCTTTGCTGGGAAATCTGGTTTGATTTGTTTGAAGCGAGGTGATGGAGTGCATGGTACACTGTCAATGTGCTGATACACATCAACATTCAATGAATTCCTTAAATGTTTCAGTTTTACTTGCTCCTTGTGAAATCTTGGAGTGTCCATATCCATATTGAAATTTCCAGATGTCATCATTTCAAGGTTATCAAACATGAGACTTTCTTGAGGAATCATAAGGGGGTCAAAGTTCTCCTCTTCCATGTCTTCGTGTTCACTCTCTGATGACCCTGATGACATAGAGTCTGTACACTTTACAGCAACCACATCAGACTTGTCTATACAGCTTGCAGCAACATGCCAACCTATCCCTGAGATTAATGCTATATCCGACTGAGTTGCCTGTTTTCCCAGTAGTGAATCCACTGGTATCTTCTTCCTTCTCCTTCCTGACTTGGTTCTCTTCCCACTTTTTGGTCTAGCAACTGCATCCTCTGAATTTTTGCTCTTGCTCTTTGCACCACCCCTTCTTTTGCCTAACTTAGGCTGAGCAGAAGAAGGTTTCAGATCTTTCTTCTTTGCACTCTTACCCCTGCTCTTGAGAGAAATGTTAGTTTTAGACCTCTCTATTCCTGGCTTGGAGACTATGTAACCATATGCAGTAGCGGACACTCCTTTTCCATTCTGTTTGTTTTCTGCTGGGTTTACAGAAATGTCTGGGTACATGTCTGCAAAAGGATCCTCTATGACAGGTGTCTGCATTGGTCCAGTAACTATAGGCTCTGGTTTGGTCCTACGAGGTGTAATTGAGGTAACAATTTCTACAAGAGGTGCTTTTCCAGCGCTTGCAGGTTTGTATTGAAAAGCTGGTTGCTCATCCTGTTTTAATACCTCAGTCTTTGGACAATCACTGTCAGACTGAGACCTGTTTGAAGACTTTGGAACATTTTCCTTTGCCTCAACCATATTTGATACTGAGGCTGATTTTATAACCTTGTTCTTAGCCTCATTTGCAATTTCCTGCTCTGGTTTCTGGGAGTTAAAATCTTTCCCTTTGACCTGAGTTGTTTTATTTCCTGACCCATTTGTTTCACTTCTATTTGATGCTGGAGGGGCTCTGGCTATTATTGTTCCACCAGAGTTTCCTCTGGAGGCTTTGCCAGCTGAAAAATTCTTCTGAGAATTTTGAGTTCTTGCAGAACTTGGAACAGACTGGTTAGAACTGGGTGTGTTCATCTGTGTAGATGTACCCGTAACTGGTTTCATGGGTTTTGAACCCATTGCTTTAACATTTGCACTATTTGCAACCCCTTTTGGAACAGAAACATTTCCAGAAATATTGGTAGAGGAATTTTTCCCAGCAGTCATTTGAACTTTCTTACTAACATCACTAGCATCAGATGCTAAAGAGCTACTTGAAGCAGACTTTGTAACAGTAGACACTGACTTATCCGAAGGTTTGGATGTAGATTCACTGGTTTTAGCTGGACCAACTTTCAAAATATCAGGTTTCACAGTGCCCTTTCCTTCAGTTCCTGGTTTTGTACTGTTACTTTTTGAATCTTTTGCAACATCATTTGCTCCTCTTGAAACAGAAGACCTGGTTGGCTGAAGGTATGATGGTGTAGATGATTTCTGACCAACAGTATTGCTTGAGACAAAGGCTTTGTTGTTTGTTGGTTTATTAGGGGGTATAGGTCCTATCTTTTTTACAGTTTTTGCAGAGGATTGAGTAGCGGGTCTTTGCACATTAACATCTTTTTCACTTGATTTAAGTGCAAGCATATTGGACTCACTTTTAGCAAACTTCTTTTTAGATTCCTTATCGCTCTCACTTTCTTCTGCTGATTTCACTTCAGTCACAGCTGGTGTTTCTTCTGTTTTATTTTGCATGAGGTCAATTCCTTTTCTTATTTCCTCCTTAACATTAGAGAGCAGTTTTGATGACACAACCTGCATGGGACCAGATTTAATGTCACTTTTAACATTCTGTTTATCTTCTTTCAGTGCGTCTTCATTCAGATGTCTAGAGTGAACTGTAATCCTACTTTGTGCTGATGAACTCTTTGATTTATTTCCAGAATTTGGCACAACTTGAATATTCTTTAATTCAGAATTAGTGTTCAAATTTCCAAGATAAATTGCTCCCCGAGATTCTGAAACTGCAGAGTTCTGCTTAGATCGAAGAGTCAGTTTATTTGAACCCACACTAGATGGTTTTGTGACTTGTGACCGATTTTCACTCCTTTGTGTTGCAGCACTAGAATTTGCTTTAACTGTTGCACTTCTCTGAGTTGCAGCACTTGTTGTGACAGGTTGCTTGGTGTTGCTGTTTTTTGTTGTACTGGATGCTGGTTTGAAATTTTTTCCAGAATTGGATACAGGTGGATCCCCAGAGGAGCTTCTACTTGATGGTGACTGCTTGCTTCTGTGTGAGTCTTCACTACTTGAGGACCTGAGGGACAAATCTTGAGGGCGACTCTCTTCCAGAACAAACTCATCTTTGTAGATAGATCTGCTTCTCATGAGTTCTATAGTTCCTGCAAATGCCATCTTGACATCCTTATTCTTTATTAGTTCATCTTCCTCTGATCTTGGAGAGGGATCCTGATAAACAAACAAATCACTAAATGAATCACATAAATTTAATGTTAGTAATCATCAATTTCAATATAATTATGTACCCTTGAGTGATTAACCCTAAATCCATTCTCATAGATGACAAAGTCATGTTCAATAGGAATAAAAAAAGAGTGATGCACAGATTTTATTTGCTCATAATAGATTGTCAAAAACTAACCAATCGGATGCTTCCTACCTTAGAGTCTTCGGATGACTGCTGCTCTGTCATGGCACACTCTAGGTGAGCGTTGGTCTGCTGGTTGAATTGGGTGGGTGTCGGGGGGAGAATGTTGGATGACGTTGGATAAAGTGGGACACCTTGTACAGGAGTTTGAGGACATCTATTGGTCAGTCCCATCCGATCTACAAAAATCAGTCAAGTTAATTATAAACAACTTTTTCTACATGACCTAAAGCAGATACAACAAGTGACAATTTATTTAACATTTTGATAAAAATTTAACACTTGAAATTAAACCCATAAAAAAATTTAAATTCAATAGAGACTTCATTCAGCTAATGCTATTTAAAGCTTTTTTGGCGGGTAACCATTTCAAAAGAAAGTACGTCAAGTATTCTTATTTATTATATTCATATGGGATAATATCACCGTTTAACCCTTATAATGCATATTCTATGTTTATAAAGAAGATTTAATTTTCAAAACATTCACTTCTGTCTACAATTATTACCAAGATCCAAAATATGTGTCACTTCACAAGTTGTAGTGGATGAATAATTAGATCCATCCTGCTTATAAAGACTTTTCTGGGTTGTGTCCCTTTGCAGTTGAGAGTAATGAGTTGTCTCCCTTCTGGGATACTTAGTTACCCGGGGTGACAGAGACTCGTGGTTATACTCTTCACTGTGGTATAGGGGGTTAACAGAACCTGGTGTTAAAGCACAGACAAACAGACAAAGGTTACTACAGGATATGGATAGGTTACACAATCAAATGAATTCAGTTAGTAAACAATGGTGCATTAAAATGTATGCAAGGATGTTTTTACTGCTAAGTTTAATTTTTTACCATTTTTTGTAACAAAGCATTTGCATAGGATATATCTTTGCAGAGATTGCAAATTTACATGAAAAATGCAGCAATGCAGCTTGGTATATGTACTTGTTTTTGAAAGTGTTTACATGGTGATAAATTTTGAAAAATTTAGTTGATATTTGCAAATACAATGTTCATGTCCCATGCAAAATATGCAAATATTTTCATCTAAACAGAATATATGTACCAGTACTGTATGGTATATGAAATGTATATACATGTATGTATATGATGTTATGGAGATGTATTCAGATAAAGTCTGCAGTTCAGACATATTTTGATTAAATATTATGTACATGTACACTGTTTTAAATAAATGAGTAAAAGATTGTGATTTTGAGGCAGAGCAATAATTATCATATTAAAGCTGAATGATATAAAACCTGTTTATGGTGTCTATACTACTAATATAATCTTGAATGTGATAAGATGCTTCAAATTAAAATGAAAGTTAACAGAAATATTCCCAATCACCAAAATGAGTATACAAATAACAAATGTTAAAATGAACCAGGAAAGAGGCTTCAGCAACACAGGACAAATCAATGAAATGTTGATAAAAAATCTATCATTACTGACCTTTATTTATGTAGAGGTCACAGGTCGTGGCCAGGTCACCGATATTGGCACTGGTGTCTGATCCAGATCTGCGGTGATGTTTGAAGTTCTTGCTGATGCTAGGGGTAGGTGAGGATGGAACTTGCATTCTAAAAAAGGATTTTTTAAAATGTGAGAGAAAAGCTTCAAGCTGTTTACTTCATCATCTATTGACACAAAACTGTTTTAAATCACATATCATACAGCTGAATAAAAATGCATAAAATATAACAAATACCCTAGAAAAATGAAGATAACAACATCCAAATCAATATTTGCGAAGAATATTTTATTGCTCTTTGAGATTATACAAAGTCAGACAGATCATCAAGGTATTGATTTTTGCTTTGTTCAGATTGAATACTGAGTCAAGTAAAGAAGCAGATCAAATATTTTGCAGACAGCATCATTGCATCTGTAATTTGCAATGACATCATACCTATTAATCTGCATGCACTGGTCAAAATCTGGGTCTACCACAGTCAAAGGTGAGGTCCTTGTGTTCTCCCTGACAGTCAGAGGTGACATTCGACCCCGATTACCAGGTCCAGGGTAGGTAACTGCATAAAAAATATTTCCAAATCCATGAAGGAGAAAGACAAAGATATTCTTACATTACTTAAATCCATTTTCCATTTTGAGTAATGACAGAAAATCACATTATATGATACATCTCTCTCTCTCTCTCTCTCTCTCTCTCTCTCTCTCTCTCTCTCTCTCTCTCTCTCTCTCTCTCTCTGTGTTTCAAATACTGAAGTTCCTGATTGAATGCATTGTATTCTAATTGAATTTTCTTTGAGTGTACCTGGCTTGCTACCTTTCCCAAGGCCAATCCTGCCTTCATCAAATGACCGGCGGTACTTTCCATTCCTGCTAAATGTTGGGGATTCCCTGTCGAGACCTCTGTCAGGGCTGATGGACGGCAGCCTCTCTTTGGATCTGGCTTTCGGTAGAGGTGAAGGTGACACCCTTTGACCCCTGACCCTTCCAAGCTTTCTCATTCCATCCCTGAATGTAGATCGACTAACTGAAGCCGGGTCATTGTCATTTGGTGTGCTGTATTAAGAGAGTGCAAAAGTGCATACAAAATTATCAAAAGTCAGTGACCAGTGTGTAATGTGAATTTAAAGATCTAGTTTCAAGGTGTGGAGAAATTTGATCTGTTGAAGTCACACGTGAATGAGTCAATTGCCGGTCAAAAGAGAAAGGTACAGGTGTAAACAACCACATTGTATAAAACAGAAGGTAAATTCTCTGCATACAATTGGCTGTATCATATTTCCTAGCATTTTAAAAACAATTCAGGATTTAAGAAATGACTCTTTATCTTTTCTTTCACCTTGCTGACACTTAACGTGCCAAAATAGACACTAAAATTATTAAATCTTTGACAAAGCACTTATTTTCTTTAAAAAGTCATACCAAGAAAGCAGGAAGCATACAGCCAGAAAACACAACACTTAATTGGTTTGATAAGTTTAATTAAACAATTTCTAATATCAATGGTACCTCAAATATGGACCGGGAGTAAAGTTGCCATTTTCAATGTCCTGAAGCATATTCTCCTCAGCACGCCTGGCTTTTTCTTTTAGGCTTAAATGTCTAGATACAGGTTTTCCTTCTAAAAGAATCATGCATAGATAAGATATTTCTGAATCAGTACAATCTAGAAATTGTCCTTAAATGCAAATCCCCTAATCCATTTTGAACATGTTAAGATAAATATTTTTTTTTTTGTACTTACTGTTTGGGGTAGACTTCATGTTGGCAAATACATTAGTTGGCATTGACTGTCAGAAATAGAAATCAGTTTTATAAGTCTTCTTTGAGTTACCGGTGATTTTTCTGGTGCTTGTTTACTCTTAAACTACTTAATAAAATATTAATTTAATTTTTTGGTTTGTACTTAAATATGTTATATTTTAATACCCATCATGTAAAGTTTAACTGAACTTCCATTTGTCGTTTAGACAACAAAAACCAGCTTACATCAAATATGACTTCCCCTCCTCCGCTTCGTTTTTTCTTTTTGACATCCTCTGTTGACATCCGGCTATCCTCCCGCCCCGGAGTCCTGAGGGGGGCCAGACTGGTGGACGGTTTGCACTGTGTGGCTTCTGTCCATGCCTCCTTCAGAACAGCCTTGATCTTTCGACCTCTGGCAAGGTCAAGGGCGGTCAGTCCCCTGTCATCGGTGAGAGTGACGTCTGCTCCATGTTTCAAAAGAGAGCAAGCAGCTCGTTCGTGGTCATTGTACGCCTGTAAAGAAAAACATTTAAATACCTATTGAAAAGTGCATAAATCTTTCACAAAATAAATTTTCTGACCTGAATTTTACCTTGGCTGATAATTCTTTGTTGGGAAGAAGTTGGAAAAAGTCAGCAAATTTTTCACCTAAACATGCCTCCATGTCTGCATGCGTCAGGTGCAGATAAGAAAGTGAAGTAATACCGCCATAATTAACGACGGTGATTGATTTGATAAACTTACAATTCGTGCTTGATTGAAATCAATTTCATGACTAAAGTGTTGAGATGCCAGCACTGATAGCCATCTAACATGCAAGCATTTAATCACATAATAAGTGATTGAATAAAAAACACCGCTGCCTAACACTCACCGTAATGTGAAGTGGGGTGGCACCTGCAAATCCCCTACAATTGACCTCTGTCCCTCCGTCAAGTAAGACCTCGAGGCACTCCACATTACCCGTCTGAGAGGCGCAGTGAATGGGGGCAAAAAGACGCTTATCTTTGGATTCTGTAAAAGCAATAACCAATGATGTTACCTCATGTGTTGTTTTTTTTTGGTGGTGTATCGTTTTTGGGTGGGAGGGGGCGGGGCAGGGCTGTGGTTTGAATTTAATATATAAATGCAACATACATGTACTTTAGTTTGTTACATGTCTTAAAAAATTTGAAAAAGTTAGATATGCATAGGACAAGTTCTTAATTGTTAACAGGTATCCTTAAAAATTTACCATCTTTGTTGTGCAAGATATTGAAAAGATTGTGATGGACATTTCACTGACAGAAATGTTGAACTTTTCCTAATGGCTAAATATAGCAGTATATACAGTATATTTTGAACATTACCTATATCTGGTCCTGCGGTCAGTAATGCCTGCATGACTGCCACAGCCAGGGCAGCTTTGGATTTAGAAATGTAGTGTAAAGAGGTCATATCATCTCCATCAACTGCATGCACATTACTGAAGCACAATACACAGTCACAGCCTTAAAATGTTGGCTCAAGGTAAAAACATTCAGTTTGGAACGCCATTCCACACACATTTATAAACTTATCCAGATTATCTCCTCTACATGTGTAAAGCAAATTTTTAAAAATCTGTGTTGTAAAATGGTGCTGAATCTAGTTCAAAAGTTAATAATCTATACTAAAAACATGA
Source organism: Magallana gigas (assembly GCF_963853765.1). Lineage (NCBI taxonomy): Eukaryota > Metazoa > Mollusca > Bivalvia > Ostreida > Ostreidae > Magallana > Magallana gigas. Next base: position 17,757,636 of record NC_088857.1, on the reverse strand, counting down.
TTCCTTTTAAAAATCTCAAACAGTAGGACGAAGCATAGGAAGGTTGCTTACGCTCTATGTGCCAGCAGCTCTTGCACACACTCCACAGGATCGTAAGGCCTGTTGGTCTGCGTAGAAAGCCTCTCAAACAGCTGAATGTCTCGACAAGCCAGTAGAAGCGCAGTTAGTCCCTCCGAGTTCTGGCAGTTAATGTCTCGCACCTTATTCTCATTCTTCAAAAATGTAAAAAAAAATATAATAATCACATGTAGCTATAGAGAAAGTCTTACAATAGATAAAAGTCTTATTCTTCATTACTAAATTTTTAGACTCTAGGTAACCTAGATAATTGTGTAATGCTAAAAAATCTGTTTAATTTATCATAGCTTCGTGCATTGTCACCATCATTTAGTCAAAGTTTGGATAAATCAAGCTTATGGGCTAATGCCTGAGCTCAAAATCCTAATAAACACCAAAGAATTTGTTTAATTAATTTCATTTACCATTAGAAACCTTGCAGTATTGTTCAGAAGCATGCAAGGCAGTACAACTGTATTATTTCAATTGAACAGTTGTTTTTAAAATAAAAACCACAAAAACAGACAAAGTAAAAAATCCTCTATTTCATGAAAATAATGGCATCACAAGATATAAATTTTATTCATTCATATATATTTAAATCATTCAGATATTAAATATAATAGACAAGAAGATAAGGGTGGAATGTTAATATTTGTATCATTTTTTGAAATATTATATATTTTTTTTTTTTTTAATAGTACATTATATACCGGTACATGTACTGTACAAGGGAGATAAATCTGATGTCCAGACACAAAGTTTATTGGTCAATACCTGACAAAAAGTTTCCACTAGGTGGTTGGAAAGTGGCCAAGTTGGGGGATTCCCCCACCTAATTTTTCAATGAGTAATACTCATAATTATAGAAATCCTAACGAGTTCAGGAAGCTGGCTTAATGTAGCCTCCAGTGAAACAATTTTGCAATACTGTAGCAGACGTAGGCCTATTTCATTGATTTTCTGGCACTATTACTGAATTCCTTTTTTTTATTAACTTTATTGATTTTTTCCCTAACATCTTTTGCATCTTTTAACACACCTTGCGTTATTACATTTATTTGTTTCTCAATGCATTTCCTAATGCTGCTCATACCACAGGTTTATAAGCTTATTCCTCACAGTATAAAGAAAGAATATTCCTAAGATCAAATATTGGAACATTGCAGATCATTATATAAGGCTTTAAAATTCAGAATGATTCACAACAAATGTGCTAAATGATAGAAAGGTTTTGGTGAATCATTACACAGAATATTTTATTTATAATAAAAATATATTTTTAACTGAATAGTATGCCATTAGAAAGCATAGTGTAAGAACTTTGTGGAATATTTAACAGAGAGAGGGGGAGAGAGAGAGAGAGAGAGCGATTTATAAGAGAGAGAGAGAGAACTGAGAGCAGAGAGAGAAGAGAGAGACTACTTGTGCTAAAGGATGAACCTGATTAGTCAGATTTACATGTACAGAAATGCACAGATATAACTGTTATTTATAATTTTGATTTCCCATTATATACATACCAGTAATCTTCTTAAGACTTTGATGTTTCCCTGCCATGCTGCCTGCAGGAGCAGCCGATGGAAGGATTCGGTAGAACGTTCCACGGAGTCCAGCAGAATCGTTCTGATCCCAGCGGAGGCAACTTCCACCGCCGTCTGGTTCTCATAGTTACGTAGAGTAATGTCAGCACCATGCTTCAGCAGTAACTGGACAATCTTGGTTAAAAGAAATATCTATTGTGAATTCAAAGTTTCAATGCAATGTACATGCAAGTAAAATCCAAATGATACCACATTTTAATATTGAATTACAAAATAAAGAAGCTAAGACAAATTTTGAACAAATAAATGGACTGGTTTTAGCAAGATATATTAATTTAGGCAAGAAGTTCTCATGGCCCTTGTGAATATTTCATGCATGTAAATAAAAGAGTTGGTACAGTAACTTTATATCTAATAAGCAGGGTTTATGCATCACATAAATATATCAATTTTGTTGTACCTTAGTGTGTCCTCTTTTGGCGGCCCATATAAGGGGCGTGTTTCCTGTTCTTTTGTCCTTGACATCAATGCTTACTATGACATCACTGCGTCTCAACAGAAATGTCTCTATTCTCTCATAATCTCCATCCTGTATTTAAAAAATGGCATTTATCATCGGAAGGAATAAATTATTCAGTTTTTATCCAAACTTCTCAAATATTTAAAAGGCCACTGCTTAATATAACACAAAAAATTTCTACCAGTATTATATGTATTAGTATTAATGTTGATTGATATAAATGCTGCGGAATATCTTTTTTCACAAAATATTTGTGTATCACCTAGCATTCTCCTACTTTTTATCAACAGTGTACAAACAGAAGTTTTATCAGCAACAGTTGAAATCTAAGCAGGATGATAGTGTTTATTTATTACTGTATCTCCTGTAATAATCATGGCGTTCAGTTTTTAACTATTTTTCTGATCATTTCATGATTCCCAAAAATAAAACAATCATATAGAAATTGAATTCATATTTATGAATTATTGTTTACATGTACTATATAAAACTTTTAAAATTGCAATATATTAACAAAAGAAAACTTTATAAATAATAATTACAAAATTCAATTTTTAGCTCTTTTCCTGATCATTTCATGGTCACAAAATATAAAACATACAGAATTTAAATTTATGAATTATTGTGTACTACGTAAAACTTTATAAATCCAAAAAACTTAAATATAAGGCAAACTGAAAACTTAAATATATATAAATACACTTTTTTTGGCAAAATTAGAAGCACACCTAAAAAAGCATGCAATTTTTCCCCATACACATATGCAATTAAATCTTAAACTTACCCTTGCTGCATTCAGAAACAGTTCCTCTAAGTCAGCCTTCCCCTTTCCCATGAGAGCCGAGGCAATGTCATAGTATTTGGCTGACCCGATCCTTGTCTTGTTAGCCTGTAGCTCTTTATTAATTGTCATAGCTGACCGGCCGTGACCTGACCCAATACGACCTTGACCTTCTGACTCAGTGTTTTCTGGCATCCTGTGAGTCTGTCAGGTGATGGGCATGCCATTCTAAGATTTCCTGGTTAAAATAACTGTAAATCAAGATAAAAATAAAATTTGAATTATAGTTTTTTAAAAATCTGATTAAAGAGTCATCAATGCTGTATAACTTACTTTTTTTTAATGAAAGTACAACACAAAGTGAGGGCTTAAAATATTGTAATGGTAATACTATAGTACTTCAACAAATAAGTTTTATAGCAGATACCTGTAAATGACTAGAAGAGTAGACAGCAAGTCATGGGTAAAAATCTATCCGGGTTTTTTAAAATTGATAATCATATAGTTACATATCTCTCCTCTAAATACATATTTCTTACATGACTCCATCATATATAATTATGTGCTATAATTATATGTAGTACCATAAATTCACTTTTTATCCAAAACCTCCAGCAATTGTCTCAATATCAGAATCATCATTTGAATTATAAATCGAATTGAGTCCTTGTGTATATACCGGTACATGTACCGGTAGTTAAGTACTTTGGTGATACAATTTGTTTAAGTTCTTTACATGAGAATGCGTGGTCATGCACACATCATCAATATGATTTGGAGAAGTACATGTTCTAATTTTCTTTAATCATTACAGCTAGTCATCTTGTGAATGTGTTCCAATAATGTTGCAGGAATGCACTTTAAAAAATGACATTGACTATAAATGTTACTGATTTTTATTTTACAAGGACAATGAAATGTACAGAATAACTGTCTCTCAGAGAGAGAGAGAGAGAGAGAGAGAGAGAGAGAGAGAGAGAGAGAGAGAGAGAGAGAGAGGGGAGCACTGTAATACAAATAAGCAAAATATATCCTGACACATTAAATTAATGTCCAGTGATTGACCCAATTTTAAGAACTTGCAAGTCATGAATGCCACATTTACCTACATTTTAATATATCATTTATACAGCCTCCTTTGATCAAAGATCTGATAATAATTCACAATGAATAACCAAAACCCATTCAATATGCAGTAAACAGTATCAAAGTAAAAATTAAGTAAAATTATCATTAAATTTGGCAAAGGCATAAAGCACCATTAAAATATAACACAGAACCAAACACAAAATACACAGACCTCTGTGAGTGCTTCTCTGATCAAATCTTGCAGAGACTGCTCTTCAAAAATAAAGTCCCCCCAAACAAAGAAAAATCGAACATCGGAAAAATTGGCTAGTGTCCATAAGTTTAAATATCACACAACGTGAATATAAAGAACACAGTGCTATATCAGCTGATCCTAGCAAATGTTGTTCTGTATGTTAGACCTATACCAAAACAAAGGCTACGACACGATTTAGAACTTCTCTCACACAGAGATCGAAGGTCTCAACTGTATTTGGGCAAGGCCAGCTTTTTTTGCACTGTATAAATCATAATATCTACATAAGCACTGTCTTTAAACCCCCCCCCCCCCGAAAAAATTAAAAAAAATTGAGAAGATCGAGATGTTGAGAAGTTTTAAACTGTCTGCAGACTACTTAGATATTGATTGTGGAAAAACCATATTTGCATCATGACCTTTTTCCAAACAGAATTGTTTGTTTACATCCAATATGTACTGCTGATAAAGTAAAACAGTTGAGGAGTGCTGGTACATACACATAATTGATATCATTTATATACATGTTACTTCATGGATTTGAAAGGGTCAAATGGGTTCTTTAATATTGACAAAGGCGAAAGTTTACAAGGGATTTCATAACCTGAAATAATTGTTTACACACTCGGAACAAAGAAAATAGTCCAAATCCCAAGCAGACACAACAAAGGCAGCCTTCTGCTGACTCAGGAACCATAAATCTAGTCGACATTGAAATTCAATTATTTGGTACTATCACCTAAGTACCTCTCCTAAGAGACGACAAATAATTATGCACCTTGCACAACACACAGGAGAGAAAACATCAATAATGAATTAAAAATTGGTGATAAGGATGATTTAGGTGATATAATCTGAATTTGACAATTGTTTTGCTAAAATGCATTTTATGGTATCTTCATTTGGATGTCCATTGTTGACCAAACAAAAACTCTTGACCCCCTTCCCCCTTCCGCCTGCCTAGACAGAGAGATGGTAACTTGAAAATATACAATTTATGAGTCATGTCATTTTAGACAGTTAACAAACAAATTCAACTGCTCAATAAGGAATTCAAACTGGAGGCCATCAACTTGGCCGGGTCAAAAACATAGGGACTGGAGCCAAGAGCACTGGTTCTTGGTGACTGACAGTGTTAAAGATTTTTGTGCAATAATCAAACCGTACCGGTCTGGGAAACTTTGCGCAATATTTATTTAGTGCATTATAGAACTTAACCAAACTTGAACCTACCACCCATATATCTATTCTATGTACCAATATAGCTACTGCAAATTGCTCCTCTAGATATAGTTTCATGCCAAGATGCACAAACTTTTATTGATTTTAAATGTTTAAAGATACACTGCAAATACTTCTGGATTAAGGTTCATACAATATCATGTTCCAATAGGGTGTTTTCAGGCAATTTAATGGCAGTCATTGAAATCAAACAAGTTTAGAATAAAGTATTCAGAGTATGTATCCACCCATATATCTAGAATATTGTTTTCATGAGTATCAACGAGATCTACATCACAATACAGGATTTTCTCTCCCAATTTTTCTCTCTGATATAGATCTTATTCAAGATCCAGGAGATTTGGACCACAGTTCCATATTTACAATCTAGACAGGATCAGGTTTGGTTTCACTGTGGCCCAGTTTCATTGTTGCAAGAACTTTTGCAGCCCTGACCTTGGGGGGTCAGTACTGTTGGCGATCACGTTTGTCTGCCTGTAGATTAGTAAGACTTCCAGTGTATGCATTATTACTGTTTATCATACCTACAATATGTGAACATGCATATCAAACATCAGTTTGATTGGTAATTCAAAAGCAACTTCCAATGCCACCTGATATGCTTTTTTCTTGATTTGCCAATTCATTTTGGGAGGAGTGGAGGGGTGGTAGGTGATGTTAAGAGTAATGAAGAGGATTGGCAATTGGTGATTTTTTTTATAATATTCTTTTTTTTCATTATTTATGAAAATATTTAACACCATTTGTGGACATTGTATTACCTAATGTACAATTACATATTTTCCAAAGGTAATAACTTGTTGCAAGCTAGGACTCAATCACTGCATTAATTGATATATAAATTTCAATTTAAGTGTATATTAGAGCATGCATTTTGATTATCTTGGTATTGCGTATAAAATCTACGCATATCCAATGCCAGTCACGTAAGAAAATACTGGATCAAAGTTCTTCCTTATTTAGATAAATAAAAGGTATAAAAAAAATTTCACATTATTTACACTGATATCATATCAACACACTTAAGATTCTTATGATATGTTATACATGTGATATATTAACTTTACTCCTAAAGATTATCAATTATCAGTCAAAATAGGGAAACACCTTTCGTATACACCAGATAACTTAGATTCTGAATCTATAACTTAAAGATATATGTCAATGAATAACATGTTCTGTATACAAACAACTTGAAAAACAAATAGTTCCTACCTCTTCAGTTTATTTCGATCTACAATGTCAGTCCATATCCGTCGTAAACACAAGATATTATATATGTCAGTAAGGTATTTAGGTATTAAGAACCTTTTTTCAAACAGTCAGCTCAAACAGTTCCATAATGTATATAAAATAGAATATTTATAAGGAATAGGTAGCTTTTTCTGCACCTTGCACAATAAACATTGGGGCAAGAATCACCCGGTAATACTCGAGATTTCGAGACATTTAAAGACGATTTTATTACTGTTTTCAGAGGAATTGGTTACACACGGGTTTTAAACTATAGTCGCAGAGGCTACCCTAGCTAACAGGGACGAACTCACTGAGGGGTTACATTCAGTGTATACAGGGGGGATTAAAGATTACTGGTCACCCGGTTGTTAATGACCAAGGTGATCCAAGTGACTAAGACTAGGGAATGAGGTAACCCGAATGACAGCCTAAAATTAAACTTTGATATATACACCTACGGAGAGATTAGCCATTATATCCATAGTAATATACAACTGTTTCACAAGTGACAAAATACAGTAAGTCTTAAGAATCCATGCAGGTTTATATCATGGAATACAACTTTCATCATTTTTTATGATGTCATCAATGATCATGGATATACTGATACAGAGATTTCGAAATTGGGCAATACCTTGTACTTTCTCTAACTGATAATTTAAGACAGAGAGTGACATCGACTGAATTTTAAACATCAAACAAGCAATAATAATAAACAAGACCATTTTAGCAATGCCTCTATACATTTGAGGTTCCTCAAAGATTATTGAAAAACTTCATCTTACTGGATAAATAATTCTCACAACACTGACAACATAATGGTAAACTCTATCAAGTAAATATAATTGACATTTACCGGTGGTCTAATTAATTTTCTATGACTGTAAAACTACTAACTGACCTAATATTTCATTACATGTACTATCATTAGTAATAAATCAACTGTCAGAGAGATAAAGGATACTCCATTTTATTGATAAAACACAAAGAATGACAAAGTTTTCTATACTTTTCTCTTCCATACATACATATATACACATGAATTACCTCAGTCTACGTACTTTAAGAGAACTCAAATAAATATTTCAATTTACAAATTGATACATTGGCAGCCAAAATAACAATAATAACAAGAGAAATATTAAAAAAAAAATTTTGTTCAAACATTCTTCAATTATTTTAAAAATACTATATGAATAATTTATTCACTAAGAATGAAAATTTAGGTACAAGTACTTTACACAAAGGTTAAATTAGATCTACATGTACTTACCAGTTCATATTGATATCACATGAAAGGAAAGATGAACTTGAAATGCAATAAAACTATGCAACCATTCCAAACTTTTGAAGACTTAGACCGTAAACTTTTCGCAAATAAATTGATGAAATATCTCATTAAAGCCTTGCAAAATCAGCAGAATTAATATTTAATCTCCTTGTTTTTTTTTTTTTGAAAACCACCAAGGTTCACTTCATTAATACATAAAGGAAAATTGTCAGCCTACAGCATTATTTACAGTGCAGATTGTCAATGCGTAAAAACCAGCTGTTTCCTTCTATACCTGTATTATGTATACACAGTTCTGGTGACACAATTACACCATTTGTTAAGGTCTGAAGACAATATGGCAGGAGGCCAACGTCAATTTCGTTGTATAAATTTTTCAACAAACGGAACCTCTCTTGGGTTTTTCTTTGTGCGGCGCCAGGCATTTCTCTAAATTTGCACTTTGTAATGCCCGATAATCTTAAACACGTGTACGAAAGACAAATAAATAAATGGTCCCCTTCGCAGGTCTTACTTGTAAAAATAACTGGCCCCCTACCTAGAGAAATTGGGTGATGAATCAGTCAGAAATGTAAAACAGCACATAAATTTCATCACAACTTATTCTAAAAAATAAACCTGCTCCTAATTGCCCTTTATATATATAACAATTTTATCAGATTTAAGTAACCTAACTCTTTGTAAATACCCAGCAGTATATATTCACATCGTCTTCAAATCAGTAATTGCTTTGACTTGTTGACCTTATCTTCAACAAGGAGTACTATGCAATACTTATATGACATTTTGTAATTTAAAGTCTTAAAGTATCAATTGATTGAAATTTCTCTTCTCCATTTATAATTTATATAAGCTTAGTTAATTTTATAATTATACTGAAACAAAAGAAATGCAAGCATTGTCAAGTACATACGTAATTCAAATATTGATCTTTCTAAAACAATTTCCAGAATTTTCACTTTTTTTCTTATAATGTATTATTAACTTGCTCATCTAAATATACCAGATTTCAACATATTAAAATAAAAAACTTATGGGAAACATATTTTAAGATTAAAGCTGAAACATGCCTGATAATTTAATCAATAATGTGCGCATGCATGTATACATGTATCAAAGCTTGCATCGACGATTAAAAAAAGAAAAACATTTATTTAGAAAAAAGTAACATTATCTGAACTTTACTATCAACAAATTTAGACATTTTGCCAAGAGTTCAACAGATACTGACCTTCCTTTACCCCCTTCAAATATATAAACATGTAAAGCTACGCAATTTTGTGTTGCTATTATTTTCATTGATCTTTTAAAATAGATGAGAGTACGACCTTGGCATGTTGCCCACAGATCAGCTGTTAAAGGAAATAAAGGACAAAATGAGTGTTCCATTATTTGTCCTAGACATTGCAATCAAATCAAATTAGCACCAGAGTGTTAAGATGCTTAATATTCAGTGGTAAAATAGCAGATAAACCTTACATTCCCTGATGGATGGTTATCATGACCATAGCTGTGTAATTACCATTATGCAGTGTACATGTAATTAAATGAACTTTACAGTTATACCAAGTAAAGACACCTAAAGGCTAATTCGTTGGCCATAGAAAATTCAGAAAAATGCAAAGAGATTTGAAGATGGTCTGATTCTGAATCATAATAAATTATTATGCCCAATTACATGTACATGTACATGCTGCTTGAAAAACTAAAAATTTGCAATAAAAATATTTTATTACCTGGTATAAGTAATAAACAGCCTGAATTTGAAAATTTTTCAACTGTAACCATAATCCTAACTCTAACACATGATTAATTTGTAACACCAGGTATATATTACAGAAAATTGATAAACCTGCATGCATGCATATTGTATTGCAACACAAATATTTCAAAATACAGATGGAGGGATTGATCATCCTTAATAATTAACACAGAGAATATTTTTAGCTTTTAATTTTTTTTTAGTAAAAAATGGAAGAAGTATCCTAGCTGTTCTCATAAAAAAAGTACCAGTACAGAATAACATATACAGTGAGCAAATTTTTTTTGGCATTATGACTTTCATCATGATAGTATTTAAGCACTAAATCAACCACTGTGCATTTCACTTGTTTTAAAACATACTCAGTAATATTAATATTGATACAAGAGGTAATTAAAAAAATATATATGCAGTTTTAAACTAGTAAAAACAGTCAATTACCTTGCATTTTATTTAATGACATGCACAGCTCTGTAATAATGCACATTTAAAATGCCCCCCACATCGTCCGGGAACACGCTGTAATCTATCTGTCAAGAGCACAAATTTCTACCTTGTGTAGATTATGAAGCATGTGTTGACAGCCATGGTGTTCATAGATCTATTTTCTTATCAACCTATACGCTGTCACACTTACATTTCTAGCAAGTCCTCAATGAGGTACATCTTATCTCAATTTTGCGGACAAAAATTATGTTTCCAGAAAACACTGTAATCTAGCTTGATAAATATATCTATGAATATTTCATAAATGTCCTATCATTTTCCTGATTTATATTGGCCTAGAAGATCTGTACTGTTTTAATCCATCAGGAATAAAACACTTTTGATTTTAAACAATCTATTCAATCTGTCCTCCTTTAAAGCTGTATAAGTCAACATGTAGGTTTTTGTCATCAAATTTTTTATTACTGCTGAGAAAATACAGTTAAACATGGTTATAGCAAACACACTTATAATGAATTGATGCTTTAATACAGTGAAGTAATTTTATTTCCCAAAACTTTATTACTTGTTGTAAATCCGAGGGATATAACGAGTTACACTTATTACGAAATAAAATTGCCCGTCCCTGGCACTTCGTTATATACGTGTTTTACTGTTTATCTCTTTATACTGACCATAATATACTCCTGTCTTTTTCTCTATCTTAAATCCCGGACATTACTGCTATCATTATGTCCATCAATACACTGATCCATCCATCAATCTCTTTCTATTTATTTATTTTTATTTTTTTAAGATTTTTCATCTGAGATGTTAATTGTTATCTAATGAAATTGTGGTTGGTCTAAATTCATTCTTGACACCCTAATTAAGCTTGATCAACACTTCTTCTTGATACAAAGTATACTAAAAGGCCTGTTTCACAAAATAACAAAAAGACTATTTGCATGAACATAGAACTCACTATTATATGTCCTCTAACTTCATGTCAAATCTTCAGTTTTAACATCGGATCTTATTGATAGCACACACACAGGCACATACACAAAACCTATCAAAGTCATACATCTTAATTACCTTCTTATAGCTTTATGAACATGATGAACATATGGTTTTATAGGCCTGTTTCTTATATGTAAATTCAAGCAAGCCTGGCCCCGGGGCCATAAAACTTAGATGAGCTTACTTTTGATCTAAGTCTCACTTTTACAAAAGGAACATATGGTGGAAAAGTGAGACTGAGATCAAAAGTGAGCTCCTTTAAGACTTAAATTTGACTACTGCATGGCCTGCTTCTGAAATCTGTATATGCTTTCAGTATGTCCACTCTGGGTCAGCTTGGGTCTGCTTGGGTCAGCTCTAGCTGAGTCTGTCATAGTAGACCCAAAGCAGACCCTGAGTGGACACAATATGCAGACCCTGGGTTTGGTTGGGGTCTGCTTTCTAGCTGTTAGGTAAAATATTGAGTCTGGTCTGGAATATGGTACATTTTTTAAGAATAACGTCATATCACTGCAACTGAATTTATCATTTAAAAGGGTATTATATAGGAATACAAATACCACATGATTTACTAAAATTAAATCAGATATAGATTTACAAATATGTATATATATTTTTAAAAAGTTCTCAGTGACAGCAATGAACAATGAATGAAGTAATCAAGAATGATTTGATAAAATAAAACGGGAAAGGGGGTATTTAAAAGAACATTACTAAGATCAAGGTAGTCTAGCCATTACAGAGACAATGGACAATTACTAACCCATCAATATTCAAAACCACTACTTGATATATATCAACACTGAAAATCAATATATATTTTAAGTATCTTGGTTTATTTCTTTTTTGATACATGTGCATATTTTAATTATTTTATATATAATTATAAACAGAGACATAATATACCAGTTTATAGGTCCCTGCCATGAATGTAAAATCAAAAAGAAGATGACGGAAGCTCACTCAACACAACATTTCTACCATGTGGAGACATCCTGGGTACTTGCAGTAAACCCCTATAGCTATAAACCGCTAAAGATCAAGTCTGTGCGCGCACCAAAACTTGTAGAATAGTGTATGTCAACCTATAATATGACAGAATAAATAACTAAAATATATAATAAAAATTGTTTATAACATACCTGAAAACGTCATGTTAGTGTTGATGTACATCCCATTTTATACTTTAGTGTTTACACGATGTCATGACGCCATATTCGCCATTCGGTAGGATAAACAAACAATTCCGATCGGGTTCGGGATTCTCGATTTGTGCCCTTCGGTGGCAAACCAAGATCAGGAAAAATGACACAACAATTTTATGAGTCTCTGCCATCGTATGAAGAGTTGACCGTTCCTGAGTTGCATTTAACATGGCCCGAATTGAAAGCTGGCTCGTTGTATTTCGGCAGATTCTGTGATGAGCCATGCAAGGTATGCTATGGTCCGTAGTCAGAATTTTCTCTAAGCAAGTTTATCATCGTTTATAAAACTATTTCAAAAATATGTGCAGATATGAGTTGTTACTCTGCAGCATTATTTTTTTTTTTTATTAATTACAAGGAATTTACTACATTAACAAAAATCAAGAATTGCCATGTCTGTACTATACATAATGTTATCAGAAACATAAATAACATGTTATTTATGTCTCAGATGTTATGTACATGTAGCAGTATCATAATTGTCTACTGTATTCTTTTTAAGATGATCTCAGTTTATTGATTAATGTTCAAATTTTAAAGCTAAAATATTATGATTATAAGTTAAAAAATGTATATTAATAATATCGGGTTCGTTCGTCCATCTACCTGTTCGCCTGAGTCTGTTTGCCTAAAGTCTGTTAGCTCTTATTATCGTTTACTCTATTTACCGTCCAGCCTTAACCTTGGTTGCTCCACCTAAACCTCATTCATAAACCACATCTTATGATATCTTACTTTTATATCAATGCTTTACTTGAATTACTTCCAATAACTATTTCTTACATTTTATGATTTTATTTTTTCAAAAAGACGCCATTGGTCTAATTATTAGATTTTACCGCCGTAAACTGGTAAATTTTAGATAACTGTCTTGCTGGGTTTTTTTAATGATTTGGTTGATGTTTTTTTCTATCTCTAAACAATTTATATACCCGAGCACAATACAATCCATTGATCGCCGAGATATATCGTAGATGGAACATGAAACTGTATCAAACTACTTTAAACCATGAATATAAAATTATAATGCATAATAAGTCATTGTAGCATTATCAAGTCAGTCATTTGGTTGTTATTGTTAATATAAAGTAAAGGTGCTATAATGATGTTGTTTAATATAACTATATATCTCTTCATAATGTTTTATTGTTGTTTCTGTATTAAGACAAGGCGAACAAACCTTGGGCGAACAGAATTAAGGGCAAACGAACCTAGGGCAAACGAAATCTAGGGCGAATGGCTTAAAAGGGCAAATGCATTTTAGGGCGAATGAACATACATTCTTTCAAGAAGATCTCCGTTTATTGATTAATTTCAAATTTTAAAGCGAAAATATTATGATTTAGCTAAAAAATATATATTAATGAATTCAAGGTAGATCTAATATCTATTTTGTTGACCATGGGGCACCCAGTCTCAGTCATTCTGATTTGTATAAATATGCACATGCATGTTTATTTTGTGCTTTCAACAGATGAGATATTAAACACTAGCTTATACAGAGAGAGAGAGAGAGAGAGAGAGAGAGAGAGAGAGTCTTTTATGTAAAACATGTATTAATACTGAAATGAATATGTCAAATATATACCTAATCAGAGGTTTTTTTATTGTAGCAATACATGCTTTGCAAGCAGGATAACCCAAGGAATCCAGCTGTTTGTTTAAACGAGGGCAAAGAAGTCACCAATTGTGGCTTCAAGTTTTTTGGCAAAGTAAAGAAGCACTGTTTAGCAGAATTCGAAACCTACTACACTTGTTTAGACAGAGACTTTAGAGGGCTATTGGATTTTGAACCGTAAGAGTTTGTATTCTATGATATTTTATGTAGCATTTTTGAAGAGGTTATTTTTATTTTATCCTTATGCCCTGAAACTTACCGGTACTGCATCCCGCCAGAAAGAATTATACAGGTACATGTATTACCTTCCCGAAATTGTCATTTTACGTTCTCATACAGTTATTCTGCATATTAGTTATGAAATTAAAGCTATAGCCCAAATGCTGCTTTGAAAATAACAGCAACATTTATTTTAAAATAATCAATTTTAATGAAACTAAATACTTAAATTACCAGATTTTTACAAAACAATTTACACTGATTTGTAAGATATGAACGTGTACGGTATATAAAATCCCCTGGTATGTGTAACTTAAATGTAAAAAATTGATATGATGGTAAAACTGATTTCAGTATTTTATCGATAAAAATGTCATATGACATATGTTACGTGTCTTCTCAGATGACTATACCATAATATTTGTCCCTTGGTGACAAGATTGCCCTGGAGTTATATGTCACCTTTAGCCATTGGGCAAATATTCTGGTATTTCGCCTTCAAAGCCATGTAATATGTGTATAATATTTAATTAAGAAGCCTCCTTATTATTTCGATAACTCTCATGTTTGAAAGAAAAGTACCTTTCAAAAATCTTCTTTTACTTAAACGATTCTACCCGATTTAAGGAAACTTGTTTAAAAGGAATTTTAAAGGACCAAAGAAATATGTTCACAATGACCCAAATTCTTAGGGAATAGATTGAAATATACCAGTAAAACAAAAGAAAATAAAAGACCAATTTTTAATTTACATATTTTTTTTACAGTTGTAGAAAACCCCAGCTAATATTTGATGACTGCATGAAGGAGAAAGTTGGAATGGACCGTCCCTATATTGGATATTTTGCGCGAATCCGTCTTGTGGACAGCGATAGACCGCGCAGAGTATTCCCTAAACGTGAATACAAGAAAATGAAAGATCCACCTACACGGGAAGAGCTTGACAGGTACAAGCTCAATACAGATCAATATCCACTGCATTTCCATTCATTGTTTGACTGAAAATAAGAATGTGAGAAGACTATGGAAAAATTTCAGGTGTTCTGTACATTGTTTGACTAAAAATAAGAATTTGAGAAGATTATGATCAGCTATGTCAATTTTTTATTGAAATGTATATTTCAGGTGTTCTGTTTAATAAATTATAATTAATGATAAAAAAAACCACCTGATTTCATTATTTTTTATTAATAGTGGAAAAGAAGCAAGCATTGCAAAAAAAATTTTTTTAGAATTATAAACCCGGGTCAGCCAAATTCTTTCTGCAAAAATCACTACCTGTATTATTGTCAATTAACCTAGTAGACATGGAAGGAATAGTTAGCTTTTCCACTTATGGGAGATTTTGCTACAACAATGTGGAAGATTGATGTAAGTCTGTAAACTTGAGGTAGCTATAGTTTCAACTGATCATGAAATAATCCATGGTTTTTCAACCTCAAATGTAGGAAATATCACACCACGTAATCTCTGAAACATTATTCATTACATACCCCAGTACAGATGTAATAGACATTTGAACAAACATTTGTCCAGTCCGTTTTTGAAAGGGGGGTTGGGGGCAGACTCATCTAAAACATCTTGATAAGCCCAAAAAAATAAAAATCCTGAAAATCTTAATGGGGGGGTATACCTTTAACTTCAATTTCACTGTTTATTTCCTTATTTTCAATTCAATTTTTTACATGGTCCCATAAAAGTGGGGGGGGGGGGGGACTCCATGTTAATTCAATTTTTTGTATGTAAATTTAAGAATAATCTTTTCTGCGCAAAAAGCCCCCCCCCCCCCCCCCCCCCCCCCCCCAGCCCCCAGATGCTACGTGCCTGTGGTCACTGCTATAAATAGTATGTGAAAAGGTAGTTTTGAAAAGTTGAATGGAGAAGAATAAAACAGTATAAAATACACTTTATAGAAGAATATTTCAAACACATTTAACAAGAACAAATTAGGTGTAGGCTAAAAAAGCCTTGTGGTAAACTTGTCTTTAATGATAATATATCATATAACACGTGTACATAAAAGAAATATATGAATATATATGATTGACATTAAAAACCACCCAAGGAAAACCATAAATAAAATGTTTGAAAACAAGTAAAAAGCTGTCAATGTGACAGCAAACTGCATGGTTTTATTTTATGTGAACAGTATCTTTAATTCATCTGTCAGCCCAGAACTGCTAAACACTTCTTTCATGTATTTAGAGAAATGAAACACCCTTTATCATTATGAAATATATTCTGCAAATCAAAAAAAAAATTAGTTCAACTTGTAGCATTTTTCCATAAATTATCAAAAATTAAAATCCACGTAATAGTCAGTTATAAATGTACATCTCTGATATATGTTCAATTGATCTGCAAATCAACAACTTCTAATCTCCAAAACTGAATGAGGAGTTATCCATATACTATATATAGGGGTACCCTATATGCAATTTTTTTGCGAGAAAATGACAAAGTTCAACAGCTGGTATTTTTTTTCATAATTCAAAAATCCAAGTCATATGCTCATCTCTGATATTTGTACATCCGGCCTCAGGATCATGAAGGAATTTCAGACTTAAGACAAAATTTCAGTCAGCCATAAAACTTTGGTTTATAATAAAATGACGATCAAAATTTGTAATTAACAAATTTATATCAAGCCAATTTTAGTAACATTTCAATTTTGTCAGTGTTTTCAATCTAGAGACATTAAGAGAGTTTACAATTTTTGACTTAAGTCTAAGATTGCTTCATGATCCTGAGGTCTGATCTGCAAAACAAACATCTTCCTATCTTGGAAACTGTAGAAGGAGTTATCTGTAAACTTGGGGTACCCTTTTGGCAGCCGCCTGCTCATCCATCAGCCCACCATTTTCACCATTTCAATAACCATTTTCTTTTTAAATACAAATATATATAATAAAACATAATCAAAGTACTCATAGTACTGAAAAGCGCTAACCCAGCTTCTGTTTGTAAAAGTTATACATGTATGTATATAACATTTTAGTTTCTGTATACGCGATATATTTCCTCATCACTGCGTGGCAGCCCCTGCAATGATGTATGTAAGCCCTGTACATCAAATTCACAGTAGCCCGTACCAGCCCGTGCAGCTCCTGAAACTGGTTCCCTAACCAGTTTAAATGATGTAAACTTCTGCTCATAGGGGGCGGTTATTCCTTGCACCGGAAGTAGAAGTCTAACGACAATAAAGCGCTGAGCTATGCTTAGCGCTTTAATAAAAAAGAGGGGAAAAAATAATCTAAGTTTCGTGCGCTAAGTGAAACTGGCTAGAATGACCTTTACTATTTAACACTGACCCTTATGAACTGACATTCCTTTGACCCCGCCTTGTATTCCTGCGCAAATCTATTCGAACACGATACTATCATACAACGTTTTGCCGCTATACTACGAAACGCAGGCAAACTAAAGTACATACATGTATAACACACATTTATAAGGATATTTCCAACACATTAACAAAGCACAATTTAGGTTTGAGCCAGACGAGCTTGGAATTCAATGTTCAAAAATAAAGTAAGGTATGAAAACTTCATGTGAAATTGTTTAAATGCTAAAAAAAAATCAGGCACGCAGCATTAGCCCCCCCCCCCCCTCCCCTCTCCATTTTGGCAAAGAAAAGATTTATATTACACATGAATTGGTTGAGTCTGCCCCCTTTCAAAAACGATGCTACGTGCCTGAAAACAAAATAAATCAAAATATGCAATCTGACTGTCTTTTATTTGTTATCATATTTCCATATTTTGGGAAACGGAAGGTGTGTTTTCTACACTGTCTTTTACATGCCTGTCTTCAGATAAATCTGATGCCCATCTTCCGTGCTTCTTCCAACATTGCTCGTGTACTGCTACCGCCGCACATCCTGGGGCTGATCGCAAGGAATGTAAACCAATATTAACATTTTCCATAATGGGATATACATTTTGATAACATGTACTATATTGCTTGTGTGTAACTAAGTTTTTTTTTATTTGTATATAAATTAACTTTAAATCCTCCTTGAATTTAAACACAGAGTTTGAACAAAAAATGACCAAAAGTGCCTCTATTTCCCCACTGATATACATGTATAACGTTGCAACATTTTTACTGGACAAGCCGAAGTTTTGTTATTATTGATGAAAAGACATATCCATCTATGAATGTAAAATCCGAACAACGAAGTGAACTGCGTGGTTCTTCGTAGCGCAAAATAAAACCCAAAACAAATTGGCATCAAATGAAAGTAGAATCACGCACAATCGCACACTTCCCATAATTTGGTACTATCTGCATAAATATATCACACAATAAAACTATGGCTTTGGTCATCACGACTTATATTTTTATAACTCTGGCTTTGTTGTTACATTTGGAGGCAAGTGCTAAGCAAATCTGCATGAATGTTTTCTCCCCTTGGTAACCAAGTAATGTCAAAAATAATTTGTAAATTCTGTAATTTTCAAAAATTGTTACAGAAATTTCATATTAATATATACGACTTTTTGCTACCGATCTTTAAAATTCTGCAAAGATTTTTGCTGTCGATATACCATGTCACTTATTTACCCAGAATATATCTCCTATAGTATTCAAACACCTGTTCATTGCCCCTATACAGCTAGTTCCCTCCAGGTGGAACTTTTTCATGGATTCTTCTCCAGTCAATAGGCCTACTACCTCCAAGACCTCGTGTAGAATTTTCTACATAAGCTCCGACCAAAATAATACTCCAAGAATGATTTCTCATTCCTTAATGAAATGCTCTTGAAGGCCATTTCTGGTTCTCCTTCGCTTAGACTGGTGTTGGATTCTATCAATTTTTCTCTAACGCTGTTCATGAATTCGTATACTGAGCTTCGTTTCCATTCATTTTGATACCAGATGTCTTGTCGTTTAAATTACTGCTTGAATCCTGGACAATTGCTGCTGTTTCTATTGTTTATATATCTTAATTTTGTTCGAACGAAGACAGCTTTTACCATTATTTCTGATACTAGCGTTAGGTACCGCCATATGCAGATGCTGCCCGCGAAAAAAATCTACGCTTGAAACAGGCTATCTAGAATGACCTTTACTATTAACTTCTCACCCTTATATACTGGCCTTCCTTTGACCCCGCGTCTGTATTCCTACGCAAATCTACTCGAAGACGTTACTATCATGCACATTTCCCCAGCTATTCTACGAAATGCAGGAAACTAAATAATCAACCTTGGGTCTCCAACGATGGTTAGACGAATGATGGGTTGTGATTCAGTTTTGTCAGCAGCTGTATGAAAACATTTTGAACGAGTATATTATACGTAGTAGATATAAATATTAGGTGATCAGATGGGAACCACAGAATTTCAAGATGGTGGATTCATTCAGACAATCATGAAACATTGGTATCATACATGTACTATAAAAGCCATGTGCGGACCAAGAGATTTAGGGGGGGGGTGTCAGAATTAACAAGACCTTGGACTTTCAGTAGGACGTAACTATCTATTTCTTGCATCAAAACAAGTTAAAAATGATGCAACTTCAAGCGAAATATACACCAATTGCAGAGGCGGATCCAGCAATTTGGAAAAGGGGGGGTTCCAATTAATGATAATCAATACGTGCAAAATTCATTATTTTTCAACAAACAAGGCCTTTTGAACGTTTTCCATGCGTAAATTTAATTAACAGTTATCTCGTCAATATCTACATGTATTTCATACCTATTTTAATATCAGAGTGCACTGCATTTATTAAGCGTTTTGGGTTCGGTAAGGAAGATTTGCACAATTTCTAGCCTTAGAAAAAAAACAAGTCTCCAGCAATGAGAACGTGCGTCTATGCTTAATAGAAAGAAACACTAAAAAAAAAAAAAAAACCAAAATGATTCAGACTTATTACGACAAGCTATTATAAATATGAATTTTTTGGTAATTTTTTTTATGTCAATGATGTTTAAATTCTGAACTATTTATCGATTTTGATTTCTATTGATTGCATTCTTAAATAAAGGTCTAAATGATAGGATATGACAAAAAATGCATGGGGATACTTTATCTGCTGAATAGATTGTACATGTGTAATACAATGGTACAAGCAATAGTCGTCCCAGGGAACTTGATGTGACCTCTGTAATGGTGCGCAACATTACCTGGCACTAGTACAGATGCGATCATATTCAAGAAAGTTGTGAAAAGTTGTGCATTTATATAATGGTTTACATATAAACCCCTTACACGGTATTTTTATAACGTAATTTCCTATTCTTGGGGGGGGGGGGGGGGCTTCGTTTGTGATTCAGGTATTAAGGTAGCTAGCATTCCAGAAAAATAGCATAACCCGCATAAGAAATTCTTTAAATGAGCAATTTTAAAAGCATTTATTTGAAATAATTAAAGTATTATGGTATAAATGGGAAAAATTGCCTTTAAATAGGCATTACAAGTTTTCCAAATAATTCATATGTCCCAGAGAAAGGGGGGGTTCCGACCCCCGGAACCCCCCCTCTGGATCCGCCAATGAATTGCGTAGTCTTTAGCTAAAAAGTCAGACAAATCTTGTTGGTTTCAGAGAGCCATGGCTGGGTGGCTGAGAATGAAATATATAGACAGTCCTACGTCACATTGTTATAATTTAACACAACTACCCAAAGTCCAAGCTGTTGTTAAGCTTTGTTTGCCTGGTTAGGTGGGGGTGGTGGTCCGATAGATAGAAAATGACAGAAGTCCTGCTCAGGTACGTAGCATAGCCTGGTCACGGTAAGATTATTTTTTCAAGTGGTCCGAGGCTTACTTTCGGCAATTTTACCATGCGAATTTAATATATTTTAATTTTCCAGGGGGTCCTGACAAAGTTTTAAGCTTGATGTGTCGTTCTAAAAATGATTATGATGTCGCTTTTTGTCCGGAATTCTAAATCTACACGCTCTCGGTTTCTTACATTCTATGTACCATTGCATTTCCTGCTTGAATTTTTAGAGAATGCTCTTGACTAACCTTACCCTTTCTTGAATCATGTAAATTATACGATGAAACAAGTAGCTAATTGAGTTAGAGGTAAGAAAAAATGGTTTCTTTTTAATTCAACGTCTCTTCATGTTGTCACCTCAAAGCTGACAATCGTTAGTGAGTTTTCTCTGTTTAAAGACAACTTTCACATTCATAATCAGGTTTTTTATACTTTACATCGTCGCATGCCACGGGTTTTGTGTCAAAAAAATTATTTCCAAAAAATAGAATGGACGAAAAACTCGTGTCTTGCGACGGTAGTTTTTATATAGTAGTCAGACATTAGTGGAATGGAATATTATGTATTTTGTATGATTTATCCTGTTATACTCTGTCCCAAGTTTTTGCTTCCACCACTTTTTGCTCAATATTTCGATAATCATAAATACCGTTCTGCTCAAACTATGTTCATCCACTAATATGAAAAATGTCCAGATTATCTGTCTTGAAATGCCCCCTCTACCGCTTCAGGTTTCAATACACATCCAAAAGAAGAAAGTCTACAGGGATTTTGTATTGCCCGGATGATAAATTTGAAAAATTGTGCGAGGTATCCAGAATACTTCCGAATGTAGAAAAGACATTTCCTATTATAAATCTCCGCAAGAAATTTTATTTTGGTCCTGTGAACTTTAATGAATGAAAAATGATAATTGTTCAATGAAGATATCTTTTATCAATTTCAACTGTATTTCTTTCACAGGTATTTGTATTTTTATTAAAAATCATCAAAAAGTGATGGAAGCAATGACTTGGGACAGACTATAGGAATTCAAAAGTGATGTTGACCAAGGGAGATTATTTTAAGGTGGCTCACTACAGATCGAAACGATTTCTCAAGTTCAAGTTCAAGTTCAGTTTATTCGCTCAGACCAAATAATTTGGTACAAGAGGAACATATATATAATACATACAAATACAAATCGTCAGAGGTACAGACAAACAGGTACATTTTCATACAGGGAAAAAATATAAATAAAAAAGAACAGACTATAGAATCACTACTTATGTTAGATTTTAGTATAAAGGATCATAATTGCTGTTCTACAAACCCAATTAAACCACGACTTACTACTTTTTCATTACTAAAATTATCTAAGTGTTTACTCATGCCGAACGTTTCTCTGGCTGTGTTGACAAATACAGTGCATATATCTTTTGCTATTTTGGAAATGTTATCTTTACAAATATTATCGATACAAGAGGAAAGAACGTTAAGTTCATTTTCAATTTCACACACCGCAGACATCTGAATATTATTGCGAAAAATCGTCTGCTTTGTCCGCACACCATAGTTTCACGCTTGGTTGGTTTTTACCTGGAATGTTATTTTTAGCGTCATTAATACAAATGGTAAATGAGAAAGAAATTGGATTGTGGACATCCGAGAACAAGTCGCAAAAATTTTTAATATTAAAGGATTCTACAATTGCAAAGAAATTGGCACTGGCTAAAACATAATCCACAGTGCTACTATCTTTACAGGTGGTACCACCAATATTCTTAATATCGTTACCAACTGTGCTATTCATAATATAAATATCATTATTCTTACAGAATTCAACCAGCTTGTAACCAAAGTTATTTATAGTATGGTCTCGTAAAATTCTATCTAAAGGAATCTGATAATTATCAAAAATAATAGAGCGGGTTGCGACCTCTGATTGAATTTCACAATGAGTTATGTGTGCTAAAAAATCGTCAGGAGTATAATAGTCCTGCATTTTACCAACCCTGGCGTTGAAGTCGCCAAACAAACATAAATATTTACAGTTACTTTCTACGTTAATTATCTCTTGTTTAATTTCTGAAAAACAATCTGGGGAGGAGTATCTGCTTCCTTCAGGTGGAATGTACACTAACCCACATACAGCATCTTCACTTATATTTAACAATGTTTTGCTTAATCTAAACAAAAAAATAAATTTACAATCGGTTTCCAATACTTTTATGTATTTAACAATAGTATCTTTAAAAGCTAGAATTAAACCACCAGAACTCAAATCTGCAAAAAACTACTCTAATTTTGAAAGACAGCATAATGCATAAGAAGCATATAAGTCAAAAAGCCGAAAAAAAATAATTGTTTTGGACATTGAAAATATGGTTGTTCAATGATCTTGTAGATGCTGCTATTTATCTCCCCTGATGATAATTCTGTTTATCTAAAACTGGGAAAATGTGGAGGATCCCACAGAGAATGAAAAGGATCCTGTTCGGTGCTTACTATGGAAGTTGTGGAATTCTGCTATTTGCCAACAAAGTAGCATGGACTATTGATGTAATATATCACCCTTTGAAATATATATTAACAGTGAGAAATTAATAAACAAGTACATGTTAAGTGATTGCATCAAAAAATTTGGTGCATGATTTGAATTTCATTTCAAGAGAAGTTTTTGTTTAAATGGGTTGTTTCGTACGTTTTGAATTTTTTTTCACAGCTCATAGGAAACTCTATGTATCCTGCCATTCATTCCAATGATAAAGCATTGATTGAGTACCTAACTGTTTCAAACTACAGAGTACAGAAGTAAGAACATATAGAATAACTATTTATCAATTTGAATTATGGAAGCTCAGTTTTTCTTAGATTTTGTGAAAATCCCTAATCCATGAATTTACCGGTACATCTTTATATATAAAAGTTATAAATCCATAAAGATCTGAAAAACATGTTAAAAAAACCCCCAGAAACAAATGGCAGTACATGTATATGAAAATTGGCTGCATTAAAATGATTCTTCAGTTCTGTTATTTGTTTTATGATGATAATTTATCAAAATTAATTTATTCACATTGTAGAATTCAATGTTTATGTTAAAATTAAAAAAACACTGACATTCAAACTTGCAGATTGGTGAACATGTCAGACTATCTTTAAAAATATGTATATCTTGAGAGTTCACATTCTTGCTTTGACTTTTTGTAGAGGTGATGTTGTTATTTTAAAGAATCCATATAAACCAACTCATCTGGTCTGTAAGAGAATAATTGGTATGGAGCATGATTACATCACTAACGAAGATGGAAAAATCATAAAGGTAAATTACCAATTAAACCAGTGCAAATGATCAGGTCTAGTTTTTAAATAAATTTCCTTAGTCTGAGGTATTTTCATATGTTGGATTAATAAATCCACTAAATTATGTACTTTAAATTATGTTCTTTTCCATTTAAAACTGTGATACCAAAACATAAAGTTGTATATAACCAGGTAGATAGAAAATCCACTTGACTGAAAAGTATAATTTAACTTACACACCTGTAATATATACCTGGTAGGTATTGTGTTTTGCGACATATCAACAACCAGGAAGTGGATGGAAGTTCTAATTTTGATTAGATTGATAAAAATGAAAACATCGAATAACTAACTGATGATTCTCCAAAAGTTCTGAGCAAATAAGATGTCAAATTGCTTAGATCCATTTTAAAATGCAGATTGAAAGACACAAGAGACTAGGCATGATATATTGATAGGGTATTAATTATTATAATAAACTGTGCATGCTTCATCATGTTTGGGTTGTTCTGGTGCTCCATGGTGACAATGATCTTTTTAAAATCGAGTAACAAAAATACATTTCCATCAAATGGAACGAAACTTCACATATCAATGAAAAAAAAATGGTGGTGCGTAAATTGATGTGTTAGTTACAACTTTCATAAAATATGTATGATAGACAAGACATTGTCTTTGTATATCATGCAGATGATAGACCAAATATTTATTAAAATCGCAATCATCATAGTAAGGAATGAAAACAATTTCAGAGTGAAAAAAAGGGAACAAGCCATACTAAAATATTATTAACTTTAACTAAATTAAAAGGATTCTCTTTTTTCAAAGAGACCAGTTTAATTTGAATACCTAAAAGCACAAGGGGATATAAAAGCATCATTTCATTTAATTATTTTCACAAGCTGTGACAATTTACACCTCTGCTCTTTTCACATTTAGATCAGTTAAGGCTGATGTTATGCAGTATACATCATATTATATGTGATGTGTACGATATTTGCCGGAATTCTGATTTTTCAACAAATTAGCGAGGATTTTATTTTTAAAATTAGCATGTTCATTTCAATATTTCCACTTACCTGCCTCCTAAACTATTTGCAATTTCCCTCTAGTTCCCCATACAATGCGTCGATATAATTTTTAGAGTGACTACAGTATTACCTCCACTTATCCACCTTTGTTCATCTATAAATGCCATTTAGCAGTGTACTTGATTTTAGCAGAAATGGCTTTCACCCAAATATGCCTAAAAGAATACGCAGCCAAATGTAATATGTTAACAGTATGCTTCTTTGACAGGTTCCAAAAGGTCATGTCTGGATAGAGGGGGACAACAAAGCCGACTCTGAAGACTCTAGAGATTATGGCCCTGTCCCTTATGGGTTGCTGGAATCCAGGGTCTTTTTCAGGGTAAAGCATTAATCATTAACCATCATTCTTGATTCTTTTCATGATTTCTTTTAGCTATTGCAAATTTTACTGTGAAGAAGTACATGTAAATCTGTTTTAATAGAATTTAATTGCCCTAATTTTATTATGCCCCCACTTCGGAGAAGGGAAGGCATATTGCTTTGCTGCTGTCCGTCGGTCCACCAACAGTTTCCGTTCATTTTCTACGCAAAGGATGCACATATTGAAATGAAATTTGGTATACAGGTTTATCACAATAATATCTAGGTCAAGTTTGATTTTGGGTACGGTCACGCATTTTTTGACAGTTATGTGCCTTGGACTTAGAAAAATTTCTGAATCAATTATTTGTAGTCTCCGTTAATTTTCTTCGCAGATATTTCCAAGGGAGGGGGGCATAAGTGTTTAACAAACATATCTTGTTTGATTTTACAATTCTTTTTTGACACACTCTTATTAGAATAATTTCTGCATACCGAACTACTACAATATAGTAATGATTGTGCATATAATAACTATTGGTACTGTACGAAGTAAGAAAGAGACATTAAAAATTAAATAACATGCAATTTCATACACCTGTACTTTAGCCTTGTGTTCAAAGTTTTTACTTATTTTATTTTAGTGGTGGCCTACACGCAGGATGGGACCCATAAAACTTCCCGGGGAAGAAGATATTCTAGAGACAAGGATGAAATCTGGGCTGTGCTTGAGCAGGAGCAAAGAGAGTGAAGAGCAGTAGTTTAATGTTTTAAATTGTAAAAACATTTTGAATTTACTTTACATGTACATGTATTTATCTGAAATACAATCTTGATTCTGTTATATATGAATATATCATAAACCTGTGCCAAAATTCAGACTGTCTCTCATTTTTTTTTTACCTCAAGGTTTGATGAAGTGAGTGTACCGGTACACATGCTGTACATGTATACGATACTATGGGAGATCTTACATACATGTACATGTACCTGCATGATGTACATGTATGAATTAATGCTGTACTTTTGATTACTTGGATGCATGAACAGGGTTCAAAGACTCTGTATTGTATTGGATACTCATATATACACAGTAACATTACACTTCTTACTAGGGAATATGTTGGTACAAGATACTCTGAACATCATATATTGTGTAAAGTGATTATGTCAATGTATTCAGTATTAAAGTACCCTTTGACATTTGTGTGCACTAACTTGTGAGGTTCATGTACTGTATATATTTTAGGTACATAAATTTTTTTGTACACGTACTTTGGGAAGTAGTACTTTAACACACTGTACTGTGTAAAATATTATATTTACATTTTCCAGTGTCTTTGCTTGTGATAACAATACCTATCGATTTTGTACTATATAACCCATAACTTCAAATGACGCCAAATTGAGGCGCCAGCGGGGTTTGCTTATTTATTACATTTCAACATTTAATCGTACGATGGCTTAAAATTATACAAATAACATAGGTAATCACAGATTACAAAGCTCACCGAGACGAGACATCACCTTTCTGAGGAATCACCTTTATGAGACCATTTTATCATATTATTTGAAAATCATAGTTAATAATGATCTTGGATATACATGGATACTGTTTTGACACACTATCGTATAACAATATCATATATTAAAAAATTGTATAATAATCATATGTTCATTTCATAGGGTATTATATGATACAATGTTTATCAATACAATAATATAAAATACGATATTGCATCCTATGATACCTACAATATATATCATATATTACAATAAAATACTGTAATAAATAATGATGAAATATGATATTGTAACATATAATATGACATTGTTTCTTGTTATACATTATTGTATTTGATCACATAATACAATATCATAATAAATTATGATATTGATATAATATGATACAATATAATAATATATGATACAATATTATATCACACAATACATCAAAATATTGTAACATATGATATTATATTGTATAATATTATAGTATGATATTGTATTGTATGATATTGTATATTTGATACATGATAGGATATTGTATCATGAAACAATAAAATTAGATACAACATTGTATTATATCAATTGATACAATATCATGTGATATAGTACTATATTATATCATACAATATCATATTATACTATATTGTATTAAATGATGCAATATCACATTATACAATATCATATAATACATTTTCATATGATATAATAATATATTATATAAACCAATATTATATTATACAATATCGTATCATATGATACAATATATATTATATAATATCATATCATATGATACAATATTGTATGTTGCAATATCATATGAAATAGCATGTGATAAAATAGTATATTATACAATATCATATTATACAATATTGTATCATAATAAACAATTCTATACATAACAATATCATGATACAATATCATATAATGTACAAAAAATTTAATACAATATCATATCGTATCATATAACTTTTTACAATGATATATGATATAATATTGTATCATTTAAAACAATAGTGTATCATATCATACAATACTGTATCATAGAAATCATATTATATCATTTAACAACGAACACATCTATCAAGCAGGTTTGAGATAAGAGAATTTTTTAAGCATCCTTGATAATGGAGATCTGCATCTGAAGCTACCTCTGCATTTCATTTATAATATAGATAAATCAACTAAGCAAGCTATTATCTATAAAATATGTGACCTGTTCCAAAAAAACAAATCTCATCCAGCATCCGAAACCTACGCCTCAGATTCAGCATTCAAGCCTGCCAGGTGCATCAGTATCATAAGATGCATCATCCATGCAAGTTTGGTGAAGTTAGGACCAGTAATAACTTAGATATAATCATAAGAGAGCACCTGCTCCAAAAACACCAGCTCTTAAAACCTTAACCTCCCTCCAGCATCCGAAACCTATGGGTCAAATTCAGCATTCATGCCTGTCAGGTGCATCAGTATCATAAGACGCACCATCCATGCAAGTTTAGTAAAGTTAGGACCAGTAATAACTAAGATATATTTTTTAGCATCCCTGATAATGGAGATCAGGCTCTGCATCTGAAGCTTCCTCTGTGATTTATTCATATTACAGTTTAATCAACTATGCAAGTTTGAAATAGTACTATTATCTAAAAAACATGTGACCTGTTCCAAAAAACTTAACCATATCCAGCATCTGAAACCTATGGCTCAGACTCAGCATTCAAGCCTGTCAGGTGCATCAGTATCATAAGGCACACCATCCATGGAAGTCTGGTGAAGTTAGGACCAGTAATAACTAAGATATAATCATCAGAGGGCACCTGTTTCAAAAACTTTAACCAGCTCAGAAAACCTTAACCTCCTCCAGCATCCGAAACCTATGGCTCAGATTCAGCATTCAAGCCTGTCTGGTGCATCAGTATCATAAGACGCACCATCCATGGAAGTCTGGTGAAGTTAGGACAAGTAGTAACTAAGATATAATTATCAGAGGGCACCTGCATCAAAAACTTTAACCAGCTCTAAAAACCTTAACCTCCTTCAGCATCTGTAACCTATGGCTCAGATTCAGCACCCAAGCCTGCCTGGTGCATCAGTATCATAAGACACACCATCAATGCAAGTTTGGTGAAGTACGGACCAGCAGTAACTTAGATATTGCTATCAAAGGGCACTTGCAACAAAATCTTTAACCTGCTCCAAAAACCTTAACCTCCTCCAGCATCCGAAACCTAAAGCTCAGATTCAGCACTCAAGCCTGTCTGGTGTATTAGTATCATAAGACACACCATCCATGCAAGTTTGGTGAAGTACGGACCTGCAGTAACTTAGATATTGCTATCAAAGGGCACCTGCAACCAAAACTTTAACCTGGTCAAACAACCTTAACCTCCTCCAGCATCTGAAATTTAGGACTCAGATTCAGCATCCAAGTCTTTCAAGTCCATAAGTAGGTCCAGATGCATCATCCATCCAAGTTTGGTGAAGATAGGACAAGTAATAGCTTAGATACAGGACCTGCAACAAAAACTTTAACCAGGTCCGGATGCCGACGCCGAGGGTATAGCATAAGCTCCCCCTGACTTCCTAAGTATTAAATAAGGAATCATTCTTTGAATATTATGAGGTGATAATTTCGGTCGGGGCTTGATCAAATCTATCATTAGGCTTTATTGTATTTGACCACGCCTTGACCAAAATTATCACTTCATAATACTCAAAGAATGATTCCTTGTTCCTTAAATAGGTACCAAATAAACAAAATTAAAATTACCATACATGGTAAAATTTAGCAATTTTGTTATGTTGAAGCAATATTGCATTATAAATACATACATGTTTTATTTGATATGAGTAGAGATACAGTATATAGTAAAGTGAGCATAAATTTTACCAAAAGTGTTCGAGCTAACCTGACCCCCCCCCCCCCCCCCCTTAAACTTCTACACATACAAATCAACAAAGTGTGGTTAATCAAGTTTTTTATTTAAAACCCAATGCATAAAACACTTGTCACTAATGCATCAAACAAGGACATAAAGAGAGTTTGAGTATATAAAATACAACTTTGCATTACTAAATTTATCCAAACATCATAGCAACATAAGTTGAGGGAAGGCATCAACAAATAACCATTTAAATAACCATTTATCACAGGTTAATGCTTTGAATAAAAGAAAAGAACTACTTAAGGGGAACATGGTGTTTATTTTTCATTTTATTCTCATGAAGAATTTCTGAGATGATAAGAGAATGAAGCATGGTTCATTGCTATATTGTGTACAGTACTATTAATATTGAAATTCCCAAAAAACATGGATAAAATTGTATCTTGAATTTTTAATTTTTTTTTTCAGTTGTAAATTTAAAAATCTTAGCAGAATGATAAACAATTACACATACTTATTTAAAATAAAGTATGTATATAGAACTGGTTTAAAATGATATAGCAGGAAAACCAAATATCTTCAGCACCTCAAGAATTGCAAAAACCTTAAAAACTAAAAAGATTAAAACAATAAAATTAAAGATACCTATATTCGCTAAAAAACATATTGAGGGGTTTAAATCAAGAAAAGAATAATTCTGAAAGTTAAAAAAACCCAAAAAACCTGTGCACATTTGACAGAGTTGGAATGTTGTGGCAGTTAAAACAATCACTTATTGAATAAGTGAGACAAATGAGGTGCAAGACTTTGTAAATCTGGTTAAAATTAAGTACACAGTCACTGTACTAAAACACAACATTGATATCCTTCATATTTTGTAAACAATTTCAACTTTAAGACACCATAGCAAGTATACCGGGTACATGTGCAGTACATTTTACAAACATGGATTTGATAAGGATAACAAAAGCTTTCACTTTACACATACATCTACATGTACCAATAATACTGAGTTTGTTATCTGAATATAAAGATAAACCCACACATCTGTTTATTGATTCCAGTAAATACCGATATATACTAAATAGCACTGTAAATGTATGCATTTTATTGAAATATTATCAAATTTGCAGATAGACAATGGAAAGATGGCATCAATGCTACTGTAACTTTAGTTTTTCTTTACAGTGTGTTTTCCCCCCAAAACTACATGTAGATGTATTTCCATTTACAGTATCAAATAAGTTAATTAACTTGAACAAAATTATATGTACAAGCAATATTTTTGTACTTTATAAATAAACATTCTTTGTACAAACCAGGGAAGTTCCGGACTGACTAGAATAAGTTAAGTTGTAAATACATAACCTATGACCCCTCATCAAAATCTGATTGAACAATTACCATTCCAACCTCAAATGCAGCCTCCCAAGGCTCGCGAATGGATTCCAAAAAGGACCTTGTACTCATGCTGGTTTTCATGGCAATGAACCACTGAGCCTCTTCTTGAGATTCTTCATTAAAGAAATTGACCTTTATTTTGGCACCTGTGGAACTACAGACCTCCTGAAAAGTGACAGGACGAAATTATTACAATTGTGTTATATTAAGAATCAGCAATATGGATATAATGTGTATTTTCCAGTTAATAGTTAAATGGTACATATATGTGTTTTCTAGTAACATATAACATTTTAAGCTGCAATAAATGAATAACTGCACTTGGTTGTGGACAATACTCACAATGGTAGCAATGTTGTTGATCTTCTGTCTATCCAATAGAACAAACTGTTGTCCTCTAATATTTTCGGGTAAGGAGGCCTGTAACCTTGGTAACGGCCACTGGTGGTTCTCCACCACCAATGAGATGTAAGTGTCGGTCACAGCTAAACCCACAGATCTAGTGTCATCATGCTCTACAAAAGTCAAATATGCCAATAGAAGACCAGTACATACTTATAGTACCAGGTACATGTATGTTGATATATATATGTATAAAAATACATGTATTGTTCTGTGTTTGTACTGTAGTTAAATTGTAATACACTACATGATTTAATGACAGAAAAAATTGTGTCTTGTAAACTTCTGTTAATCTTTTTATTGTGGGAATAACTATGTAGAGACATTGAAGCAAAATTCAAGTTACTGTATTGTCCTGTACAAAACATGATTTCCTTTATAAGTTGAATTACCTAATTCATATTGAATTCAAAATCTAAAATACAGTTCCAACTATATGCACATGTACAATCAGAAAAGCCCAAATTTCTTGTCTCCTATTACAAATAGCAGGTCTTCATACAGACCTGTGATAAATCTTCCAGAAAGGTATCGGACAAGGTTGAACTGGTTGTCTTGATCTGAGAGGTTGTGTTTGAACTTCCACCAGACAGTGTCTTGTAGGTTAGCGAGGGTGGTGGCGTTAAATTTACTGATCCCCTCCAGCTTACTATCCTCACTGAAGGCAGTGCCCTGGATTATCTCTGTAATTTATTAACAAAAAGGGTTCATATGTATGCTTTTAGATGACTGTTAAAACAACTGAATATACTGTAGATGACTAAAAAACTAGACACTGCTCCCTTTAATACATATATGTTTCATGTATTATGTAACTGTACAGTATTAAGCAAAATGAGTGGAAAATGTCACCAAAATACATGGACATATGCATACTAGAGCTTTTTTCATAATATACAATTTTGTATTTGTTTTCTATATATACTAAATAACACAGGTAAAATTAAGTTGTATTCCCACTCAATTACAACGAACATACATATACATTGTTCTTCAAATTTTGCATCTGATAAAATCATTTTTTTTTTTTTAAATACACTCTTTTACATGTACTTTTATGTGTCTGTATGACATGAAACACCCCACTCAGTGTTGATTCAGAGAGACAATATCATATACAGTGTACCCAAATCAGCTACCTGTGATTAAGCTGATGAAGGATTTACACCGCTCTTCGTCTCGGATCAGGAAGCTATAACTGGAACACATGGTATCAAACTCTAGACGCACGCTCTGGTAACCCAGCCCAATGTCAACATAACAAAGTTCAGTCATTGGCTGGTTCTCAATACAGGACAAGCCGTCCGAGTTTTCTCTAGAAAATAACAACAAGTGACAAAATGTCAGTTTTAGTTAATAAAGCACATGCACATTACTAATTGTATATCGTCAGTTACAGATGTTCACACCAATATGAGCTTTTTCTTCATCTATATTTATAATTTGCGTTGTAGTATATATACATGTAGGTATCTGGAGTAACAGAAAATGTCTGTATAACATGTATAAAATGCAAACTTTTACTTTCATCGAGAAAATATTTGAAACATGTGAAAAAACATTCTGTACTTGTAAAATTTTCAGCTTGTACATCTCTTCCTACAGCCAATTAAAATTTTTCAATATCCTTTTTACAAACATAGCAGGTAACAATCTGTCATGAAACAACCTGTGGACTTACTCTTCATCAGGGTTCAAAATTTCAATGACTAGGATTCTGCTGGTGGAGAAGATCAGATAGGAAAGGAACTCTGAGGACCTCATGTACTGGACTGTAGTACACTGATGATAAATTTGGTCAAGTTAGATGCACAGAAGAATACAGGCTATTTGTCATACATGCCAACTATACTTATCAGAATTTTAAACATTAAAATATGCATATCCCATCCCCCCAATTGGGATTGCACAAATACCAATAACATTAGTAGATGACTTGGATGATTTTTTCAAAATGCTAAAGAGGCTTTTTGTTACAAATTTACAAGCATGGTAGTGCAACAGAAATTTGAGTATGTTAAATATTGATTATGATTTATAAAAAATTATTCTGAACGCTTACTCGTATACAACACTGCACAGTTTCTGACTGTTCCAGAACGTTCATGTCCAAGTACAGTTGCACTCTGTGATCAACAATGCTCAGGTCAACATGGTGTTGATTGTCCAGGTTTTTCAACCAATCAAACCCTGAATCATTCCCCACTGCAGAACTGTCTGATCCATTAATTCTATTGACCACAGCCTGCAGATTGAGGCTGGTACTGTCCTGTGTGCTGTTCTGCTCACAAGTCTCATACGAACTGGAATTATTATCCAGAGAGTCATCTTTCCCATTTAAGTTGGACTGATTACTAGTACTGCCATTGTTATTCTCTACATCAGTTTTATTGTTTATCACAGACTGAGACAGATCTTTGTTGGATGAGGTTTCCTGATTGTCATTTACAGATAGGGAATTCTCGTACACACTGGACACCATGCTAGAGCAAATACTATTGGACAGTGGTGACCCTACAGGGGTCAATTCCTCTTCCTCCACAATACCATTTAAATTCAAACTCTTTGGTACTGAAACACTGTCAGCCTCTCTTTTGTCCGATTTCTGCGGTGTTGATGTCACAAAACCACCATTGTCTGGAATTTGTTCATTTGAAGGTTCAGACATCGTTTCTACACTAGACTCAGAAATCACAGAAATGCTGGCATCACTCGGGTTAGTTATCACTGAGATATCACTGTCCACAGAATTTCGACTTTTCGGCTTACTCTGTTCAGAAGATGCGACATCTGACCAAGAGTTCACAAGGCTCAATCCCTCCTCCTCTCGCTGTTTTTCGCTCAGCGCTTTCCCTGTAGAGTTTGATCTTGGTATTGATGGTGTCGTTAGCATATGTCCAATATCTGAATGTGACATGATGTCATTAAATGCGTAGGTCCTTGGTCTGGATAAACTTCCTACTACTAAAAATTAATTAAAAATTGATAAATCATACGTATTTCCATGTAAAAGATCATCAATTTGAGTACTGGTATATCTTTTAATACATGTATCTGGTCATTCTGTTGAGACAATTGATATCATTTCTTACCACAATATTATTTTTGAAAATTTAATCATGATGAATTATATAAATGTACAGAAGAGCTTAATGGTTTTATTATCCTACCTGATAATTCAGAATCTTCCTCTTTTCTGGAGTTAAAAAAAAAAATTATTTCTGTAAATGCATCTGTTTTCTAAAATCTTAAGTACTGTATGTAACTTCATAAACTGAACATTGGTTACAATATAGTTTATCATACAAGTGTACAACTTAGTCAGGTGACGGTACACGAAGTAAATCAAAGCTATCAGAAGAGTACCTGTCTCCTATGTTGTCCCCACCACTGGACCCCTTGGGGACAGGGGCTCGGGTCTCCTCATGGGTGACCTCAATCAACATCTGACTCTTGCAGTGAGGACATTGGTAATGAATCTCTGAACAACAGGTAAATATAAGGTTACTGACGAAGGAACTGGTTTGTCACAAAACTGGTACATATACTTTACAATTAAACTGTGACTACAATATGTCAATGAAAGAACAAGAAAACAGAAATATTTGAATGCTGACAAAGTATTTCATATTGGTCTTAACTTTCATTGTAGACTTTGATATTAAACAAAGGGTGGGTTGGGGTTTGGATTGGAGAGGGGGTGTGGTCTTGAATCAGAGAGCTGTACCTTGTTGTGACGTTATGTCCGTCTTGTCAAAGACATGCTCGGATATATCTGCTTCTTGTTTTGTTACTTCCTTGGAACACTTTAAACACTACAGAAAAAGAAAGGAGAGAAAGAATAAAGAAAAAATAAAAAAACAATGATCATAGAATTTAGAAAATTAACTTTACATATCATATTGTTTTTTTTTAAATTTTTTTATAGTTTTTTTGTTAAATACCACACTTACTGGAAATCATAATTAAAGTATTTGTTGACAAGAATGAATTCTATACTGCACCTGTAGAATGTTTTTTCTCTGGTTTTCGATTTCCTTGCTTTCCATTATGGGTCTTAATAAATTTTCAAATTCCTACAAAATACACATTTTGTACATTTAATTCATATACCAGTACTCTATGTATGATTAAGATATACTTCATGTATACATGTGTAAAATTTAACTATAACTATAATTATATTAAAGCAAGCAAATTACTGTTTCTATATGTATAATATCATTATATAATATTATATTTTTTTTGCAACTTACAATGGCTGCTATTGTGCTTTCCAGTATGAAGACTCGTTCACGCCTATCCTTTCTCACATAATCAAACTTGGCTCTGAACACAGGGACTTGTTCATCTGCCAAGTTTTCATGAATGACCTCTTCATTTTCTATCTGTTCGTTACAGGAAGAAAAGCCATAAAAAATGTATTCACTGTTTCATATCTTTAAAGCGGAGTCCTTTGATAAAAAATAAGTTTTGAGAGGATATACTATCAGTGGCGTAGCTACCATGTATGCTTATATGCCTGAGCATGCACATCATTGGGGGGAAAAAAAAACTCAGTAAAAAAATAAAGAAAGAAAAAAAAAGAATTCAAGTATTAAGGTCCATACTTAGTTATCTCTTCAACGGTTTCCGTCACCCGGTCCTACTTTATCCGGAATCAATGCTAAACAAAGACGTCTTAAGTACCAAATATAGACACGCAATATGGTCTTACAGTATCATAATTATTAAATAACAGTACACAATGCATGTACCTAATAAAGCACATCATTTTACCCCCCCCCCCCTATAGAATAGCACAGCTTTATTGAGATATTCATTAGCATAAACTAGGTGAAAATGAACTTAAGAATAAAGCTTTGAGTGGGTCAAAAACAAGCGTCAAAAGTTTTTTCTTCTTTTAATAAGCTTTTAATAAGTTTTGTGATTTTATGCCTCAACTATAACCAACACAATTTTAAGTGCCTAAAAATGCTTAAATAGTGAGCATTCCTTTCAATTTCTGCGATGATTGTTAGTGTTTAAAATCGTCAGAATTCATGAGCTTCCGGGGCCTTCGCCCTCTGGGCCCCCACCAGGCTTCGTCCTGGACCCACTGGCATTTTAAGCATGCACTTCGATTCTGGTCTAGCTACGCCACTGACTATATCCAATACTATTTATATAATCACTGGTTGTCCATTTTGATAATTGAGGTCATGGATAATCCATTTACAGGAAACATACATTGTCATGTATCTTCCTGCATAAACTTCAAAATTTAAAAAACACCTCTAATTGTCAACTGTATTTTGTAACCTGGCCTTTTTGTACATTTCCTCCAAACAGCAATAATTTTTACATATGATCCCCTATAAAATGTGTGCCTTTTTTTTTTTTTATTATAAAACATGTAAATGCATAAAACGTCACTTACAAAAATATACAATGTACACAGAATTTTCATTTCAACCAAAAAACAAAATCAAAATATCTCACCTTATATGATAACAAGCATTTGAGGTCAAGCATTTCCTTGACATTGCCTTCAATGTCCTTCTCAATCAAATAGCGCTGGTTCAAGGTCACAAGCAAATTCTGAAGCTCTTCATTGGGCAGCATCATTATAAATGGTTCACACTCCTCTCCTGTACAAATTTAAAAATTGTCATAAACTACAAATATACATGTATGTGTCATAAATATCCATTAAAAATTTTCTTTTTTTTTTTTTACAATTTTAAAATTGCTTCAATACAATTTATCCTAAAGAATTAAATCTAAGGGATATTGAGAAAATTATTTTATATTTTAAAACTTCACATTTCGGTTGTTGGGGTTGGAGTTGGGGGGTTGTTATACACAGTGACATGAGAATTAGGTTAAGTTATTTAATAATTAATATCCATCTGAGTATATGTCCTTTACTTTGAGAATAATTAAAAAAAAAATTTTCACATTTATTTGGGAAACACAGGTACAGATTTTAATTAGGACAGGATTCTTTTAACAAATTAAGACTATCGAGAACCCTATTTTATTCAGTGAATTTACCATAAAGAGCTAGATTTTCCTCCTCGTCTCGATCCCACTCAGCTCCTTTAGAACTGCTCATTCTGTCATAGCCTGGCCGTCCATTGATCAATAGGTCCGTACCAGACATATCTGGAGATAATAAATCCAACAAATCAAAACTCAGAAAATATGCCTTCATCAATCAGTACATAGACTTGTGCAATTTAAGATAAAGGAATTTTTTAAAAATTAATTTGGCAACTAACCTTTGCCATTTGATACATGCAGCACCTCAATATCATCCTCCAAATCATTGGTTCCATTCTGAACATCTACTGAGCTGTCATTCAAATAAATGTCATCTTCAGTATGATTGAATGTTTTTGAATCAGTGACATCTTCATCTTTAATGGAAGGTGTATCAGTATTTTGTAGATTTGACTCTTCATTCTCTTCTGTTTTTGTGACCTCATATTCTTTGGCAGATATCACCTGAAAAATACATGTACCTTACATGTTTATCAACATTTTAAAAATCATCTACAACAAAGTCACATTCCAATTTATCAATTACATGGCGTTCAATTATTGCAGCATTACTTACATAATGAATTGCTATCAATAAATATCTTTCATCAGCATCAGAATATTTGAAGATTTCGGAATCCAATATACAAAGTTGGAAACTATCATGATA
Source organism: Magallana gigas (assembly GCF_963853765.1). Classification (NCBI taxonomy): domain Eukaryota; kingdom Metazoa; phylum Mollusca; class Bivalvia; order Ostreida; family Ostreidae; genus Magallana; species Magallana gigas. Next base: position 17,719,092 of record NC_088857.1, on the reverse strand, counting down.
ATTTTATTATGTCATTTCTACCTCCAAATCACATCAAATACCCTTAAAATATTAAGAATGAGGAAAAGCAAAATTAAACTCTACCTGCAACCAGTTGACACCATAGTGATCACGTAGCACCTCAATTTCTTCCCGTGTGGATGCTGATGCCTGACCCTCTACTATTCTTGTAGGTGATGGCACTACAATGAAATTGATAATATAGGTCATATTCGGACATATTTTATTCTTATTCACTCAATTTATGCAATTCAAACTCAAATTTCCTACCCAACCTAACCCCTCCCCCCCACTATTAATTAGTTAGAATTCTATAATTGATAAAAATCATTCTGACCTCTTGAACTCTCTGGAGATGATCCATCAGTGGTTTCTGTAACTTCACTTCCGTCGGTGTTTGTCCTCATTGACTTCCCGCGTGACTTCTTTCGTCGACTCTTCCTCTTGCCTGGAGACCCGACCTTTACAGATTCAGCAATGTCATCTGTGTCCTCAAAGTTATATTGCGCGGACAGACGTTGGTGGACTGATGGGGGTCTACTGACAGTCGCCTTGTCTGGTTTTTTGTCAGTGGGTGCATGTATTTTGCCTGTGCTCTGAAGTTGCTGCCAACAAAAATTATATCATTTGTTCATGCATATCAATACATGCAATATAAAGTATCTAGTAGTTCTTGTAATTCTCACCAAAAATATTCAAGGAGATTACACATACCAAGAGTTCAGCTGGTTTCACTGGCTTGCCATCAAGAACAACCTATGAAAAATAAAATCCATAAAAATCAATAATTGTGTACAGCTACAAGTATCATTATGGTTAATGAAGAATATTTTATATCAAAATAAACCCCTTTTAAAAAAGTTTCATTTTCTTTTCTGAGGTAAAATAAGATTACATCAGACACATCATGAAATATAATTACATGATTGAAAACTTTTCCCCAGTGAAATTGCACCAAACCAAAAAATACCTTATTTGATGAGAGTGCTTGTGATGACATCTGATGGAGGGATCGTATACGATGAAGCTGATGATAACACAAAGGATTTCCTTGAAGACTGACCTACAATTTGCAATGTACATGTACATCATTACAGAAATAATGAAATTAAATGTCATAAGTTTCCAATAATGCACTTAAAGAACAAGATCATGAGTTACTTATGTAAAATAACTGTTGTTTACCACTCGGAGGGAGTGAAGCTTGGTGAAGACCCCAAGACAGGTGTGGTCAATCAGACAGTTTTCTGAGGCGTCAATCTCCTCCAGGACTTCAAGTGTCTCTACCCCTGTAAAGTGAATGTTACACGTGATATGCCAAAAACTGACATTCAAAATGATATATAATTATATGGTAATAAACAAATATATTGTTAACTGGAAACACACTATTTCTTAATACATGTATCGGTAAATGTTTTGGTCTGTAATAGATTGGAATACTCTACTGCATATTAACTTTTTGAGAAGTGTTAGGGGAACAAAATGGATTGAAATGCTGTATGTTGACGATTGGAAAAGAGTTCTGGATTGAAATACAGTATATATGGTAATTATTGGAAAAGCAAAAGGGAACACGCACCAGAGAGGTTGTCCAGGTTATTGTTCCGTATGACCAGTGTCTGCAGTTTCTTCTGTACGGTAATGGAGAACATGGGTACAGAGTCCAGTAGATTGTAGCCAAGGTTGATCCTTCTCAGCTCTGTCAGGTACTGATAAAACAAATAATGAAACACAATTCATTGAACTATAAAGAAATGTCCAAACTATTGTATATGACATAACATATGGGATTAAGTTTGGCCTGTGTAACTTGAAATCAACCTGATGAAAAACAATTTGCTCAAAAATAAAAACTTTGGTGCTTTACATAAATTTCTGTTCTTCATAAGCCTAGTGTTAAATTCTAATACATATACATATTAAAGCGTTGATTTTGAAAATGACTAGATTTTCCAGCCTACCTCAATGTAATTCTCTACTTTATCAATACTGTTGTGGCTGAGGTCCAACAGATTTAGAGCTGGAAGTAGTCTCTACAAAAACAAGTTCAGGTAAATATAAATAATGCTGAAGTTGAATTCAAACCAAATTGAGAGTCTTATTAACAATCAATGGTACACAATTGACAATTAGAAAGCAGACTTTGTGGACTCACTAGCGAGGCATCCAGCTTGGTGATCCAGTTGTAGCTGAAGTAAGCTGCGGTCAGCTGGGGCCAAGACATGGGGGAACTCTGGTCTCCACCACAGGTCTCCAAAAACTCCTGAGAGGTTAGATTGTAAATTATGTATATCAAGCACAAAAATAGAGCTTTTATATAACAGTTCTCATTGCATTTTGAACAAAAAAATTGACTCCAAGGGTTAAACTCATTATAAATAAACATATGCTTCAATGAAATATATGTTCAGGTACAAATATTAGAGATGTACAATTACAGGTATGTACTAAGATTAGTAACCTGGAGATTATGCAAACATCTTGTCACAGTCACAACTCTAAGTTGTCCCCTTAGCTTGTGCAGACCCTCCAGCATGTGAGTGGGTATTTTCTTCAACTCTAGGACTTGTAGACTTTTGAATCTTGAAATAAGTATAGGACCTTGCATTGTAGATGTTCCATGTGTAATCTGGAATTCAAACAAAGCAATGTATGACACAATTTAATAAAAATAAAAATACGCCCAAAATAAAATATAAAGAGACATGGGTTATGGCAATTGTGTCTGTTTTAAGATAGCATTTTATTCTCCAAAATCTATTCATATAAATGTATTCCACAAACCTTGTAATTCATGTTCATAAAATATTTACCATGTTCAAAAGCTAAATGTTGTGATAGTATGCAATGATCTGTTCATAGTTTAATTCACAAAACAAAGCATACAACAACGTACCTTTAACGTAGCAGTCTTTGTGATAAAATCATTCAGAAATTGTGCATTGGTTCGCCATCTTTGAAACTGTTCCTGTTCCTGGGTCATCCTTGACTGACCTCGACCTGACCCATGCCTTGACCTTTCACTTTCCCTCTTGGCCTCAAAGTCATATTTGGTCTCGCTGTACCGTCGGAAGGCATGGTTCAACTGACTTAGTGATTGTGTCGTCAAACAAAACTGAGTACTTCCATTGAGGATCTGTTCTCCTGCAAAGCAACCTATCATTTTCAAGTGAGAAAAATGAAACAGAAATTAAAACATGCATGGCAAAGAAAATCAAAATAAGCAAATAAAAATCACAACAATAAAAAAAAAGATTTAAAATGCTGCAATTTCCATGAAATTAAGTCCTACCATTTTTACGCAGAAGACTGGCTAACTCATTTACAATAGCAAACTCCTTAGGACTCAGTGCATCCATACCACAACTCGTCTCTTTTTCACATGTCCTGGTTTGAAGAGCTTTCATACATTATGCATATTAAATTCAAATGAACGGCGGATGATCGCAACCGTAGATTTAAATAGTAATTTTTTACAATTTAACTCATTAGCATTTGTCTCGTTTGTTCCTTCTTAATCACAAAATCACAATAGTTTTTTAAGCAACATGTAAATTTCCGAAATTGTTTATAAACTTTGCCCTCATGTGACAAAAATAGTTCAGGAAATGACGCGTCTATGGGAGGTAAATAACAGTCCCGCACTCTACTTTCATTTTCAATTTGCGCATGCGTGATTGCCTGTCAACACACGGTCATGGAGGGGACCATGCAAACACAACCACCTAGGTAAGGTTCTTATGCTGACACTGGCACTTGTGCAGATCTACTGATTATCTAGTGCTAATGTAGTGACGACAGAGTCGTTACATTTGCTGATGCAAGGTCAGATGCAGACCTGTTTAATGTGTAAAAAATTCGTGATGGACCTTTTGTCCTCCTTATTAACATTATCCATCACTGAATTCTAACAATAATATTCACCCATGTACCATGATCACCATGATTATATGTTTGAAGATATTCAGATGATATGGTGACTTCTCCTGTCATCATAATTTCTGTGAAGGGAGTACATGTACATGTATTAAGTGTTCATAAAGACATTCTACCCAGGCGGATGGGTAACAATTAAGCTTTTCCAAATCTATATAACTCCTCGGGTGATACTCCTGTGCTGCATTCAAGATCATATCAGCTATATGGCTGTACGTAGCTGCTATGATCTTGAAAAATATGCTAGCCTAGCAATAACAGCAAGAATTCATTCAGCCTCAGCATTCATTAGGACCTAAGAGTAAGATATCTGACGTAGCTTGCAGCTAGGATATCAGATATAATCTTGAATGCAGCCCTTGTGCCTGTATGGTGACCAAGGATCAGTCACTGGTTCTGTTGCATTATTCCTTGTGGGGAGTCATCTGACCCATGGTCTGTTATAATTGTTTGTAGTGAAGGGAAAACTTGGTATAGATATACCTGTGTACCAGAACAAGGAGTGTGACACAGTAGGTCTATAGGGATGTTTAGATCTTGTGGTCATTAGGTAATGCTCATGATGTTGAACAGGGTTCAGTCCTCAGTGCCAGTGCATTTTCACTCCTTATTTGGCACATATGCATAGTGTTAGAGTAATTGTTATAGTAGTGTACTAAAATTTCACATGCTCATGCTGCTCAGCTTTGATTGTGATGTCTCATCTACAGTACAATAAGCCATGTATCAACTGGGTCTCGAACCCAGGGTCTCTAGCATATCATGCTAGCGCTTTAAGCACTGAGCTACTAGACTAAAGTCACACATGGTGTAATTTTCATCCTTCTAAACTTGCAAACAGTTTTGCCCCGTCTTGAATTCGACCATACACAGTTGTGTTTAAAGAGAGATATTTTGAGACCTTAGAATTCACTGAGTCTTAAATTTTTCCTCTGACAATAAGGAAGAATGGGGTGAAAATAACATGGGCAAATATCTCCCTGTAAGCAGTAACTGAAACACTGCAGGATGCATTTTTCTTTAAATTTAATTTGTTGCACATCCCAGTGATCCAGGTGGACAAGGCAGCGATGGTAGAGTTGACAGTAAATCTCGCTACGACTGGAAGGACATTACTGAAGAGTTCATGTCATCGGCGTCGGCGCTACAGATGGGGGAACTCCTTCATGACACAAAGTTAGCTATGATTCTCATTATTCCATTCTACATTACATAGTCACTGTGATAACTACATTACCTATCTTAAGTTATGGTAAATGTGAAATTTAGATGCTGATTTTAATAGTTGAGATCTTTTTACATGCAGCTTTGGCTTGTTTGAAGCCATGTCTGCCATTGAAATGATGGATCCTAAGATGGATGCTGGGATGATGTGTAACCAGATTCAGAGGAAAGTTCTCACATTTGATTCTGCATTAGAGGTAAACATATAATTTCTAGAAGTGTTATACATGGACAGCAAGTTTAAACTGTACAGAAATTTTAAGCAAAGCAATTATAACATGTATTAAGCATTGCATTGGAATGTTAAACATTAACAATATTGGGCACATTTTTTTTACATGTCAAAGGAAATTTGTTAAGTTATGTACATGTACCTACACATTTCAGATTGAATAAAAAATAAAATCCATGACGATTCATCATGAAGCTGATTCATAAGATGAATTTTAAGCAGAGTTATCTCTCTTGGTCTATAGAAATGTGGTACAGAAATTAGCTAGCCTTGTGACTTAGTACATGTACTGATATAATAACGCATGCAATGTTATAATAACTTTGCTATAGGTACATGTACCATACTTATTTAAGGTTTTTTGAATTATAGAAGAGGAAAAATGAATCTATATATATTTTGAAAAATGCTATTATTTCAGAGTGGTGCTATTAAGATAAAAGATCTGAGTATTCCTGAACTGATAGGGATCATGGACACATCCTTAGCTTGTTTGGTAGGTATTGTAATTTAGATCGAGAGATCGAGAGAGAGAGAGAGAGAGAGAGAGAGAGAGAGAGAGAGAGAGAGAGAGAGAGATTTGGTTTAGTTTAATCATTGCTTTATATTTTAAAAGCTTAATCTGTATTCTTAATTACTAGATAAAGAAAGCTTGCTTACAGTTTATCAGCACCATCTTTCTAATGTTTTTGTTTTTATCAATAGGTAACTTGGTTGGAGGGCCATTCCTTAGCTCAGACTGTGTTCACCAACCTCTTTCTACACAACCCCTACATGATAGACGAAAAATGTCTGAAAGCATTCAGTATTCTGATGCTGAAACTCGTGGACCATATCAGGGACAGGGTCAACAGGGCAGGGGTCTTTGAAGAGGTGAGGTCCACCCCATATTGTTTTTGATGAAACCAGCTGTCTTCGTTTGATTTTCCCTTTGATTTCTTTGTGATTTTTTTTTACCAAACCATCCAGATTTTAGTCTCCTTTTTAAGTATTAAACTATAATATGCGCATGGAAGGGGCTTTATGATTTGGGATTTTAAAGGTGTAGCTCAATAAACAAAATAATAAAGTTCAAGGTCATATTATTTGTCACATGCTCAGAGGCATACAAGTGGAGATGGACATGGCCAATTTAAAGTAATTTTCTAATATCATGTTGAGAAAAGTTAGATAGATTTTAACTATAAATATCATACAGAATTCATTCAATGATTTGAGAGAATTACACTGGCTGCACATAATTTTTATTGTGCCAGGATGGTAATAGTGGGTAGTTAAAAACATCTTTTGAGATTAAAGATGATTTCATGGACCCCACAGCCTCTTTAAAAAACACATTTTAATTTCCAAACACAATTTATTTTATTTCATTGATTTGTAAGTTTATACTAAATGCCCATCTTCATGCTTAAGATAAAGACTCGAAATCATTGTGCATTTTTAGGAAGATTTCCAAAGTCTGACCTATGGTTTCAAAATGGCTGCCGATGTGACTGATGCTAGAGCCACAGGGATGATGAAGGAGGTGGAAGATGACCTTAACAGAATCATCAAGGTAACACTGTCAGTACTTCATTGATGAAAATGGTTTAGAATGCCATTTTGAAATTGAGTAATCTTTTGGGTCAAGATTTACCTGCCTGATAGCTTATTTCCGGAAAACGTTCTGTTATTTCGAGTAGAATTTCTTGATTACTGCTTGTAGTTTCTTGATGGTAATTCATGGACAGGGATTCTAGTAAAAAATAAATGATGTATGAGTACGTACAGTATTTTCCTCTAATTAAAAAGAGCATGTAATCCCATCACAGCGAGGAAGGATTGATTACATGTTGAAGTATGTAAAAAAACCTCAGAATGGGGAAAAATTATTGGATAGGAATTGGATGGGAAAGGCCCTATATCCTTGACTGGGAAAACCATGTCTGTCATGTCTTTTAAAATCTGAGCTCAAGTGATAACCACAATATGTACCATGTAAATGTACTTGGGAGGCAAGCTTCGGTCATATCGTTTAATGTGAGGTACAGGTGTAAAATTTTTACATGTAAATTTGTTTTTTTTAAATGTTGGTTGATTGATGGTATGAACTGTATAGATCTCAATACTGCACAAAATTTATAAACCCCCAACATATGACCTTTTCAATCTAGTTTACATGAATGATATGCCAGCTTATGTTTGTGATCTTTTTTTTTTAATACCGGTAGATGGAAATGTTTTGACAAATCATTTGTCAAGTTCTCTCAGTTTTCTGTTGTTTAAATCATTGAAATATTTCAAAACTAAAATAATTATGCAAAATTTTTTTCTGCATACAACAACATGCATCTGCTGATCTGCAGATGTACCGATTAATTTTCAAGCCTACATTTAACGATGATAGATTTGGTCAGACTACATCTGGTGATCCATGTATTTGCACCCATAGTGTTTGAGCATCGAGGAAAAATTGAAGGAATTTTCTGTAGTTTAAAGAAGTATGGGTGTGGTAATGCAATAATTCTTTTGTGTTCTAGAGTTCATCATTGAGTGCACTTTTTTGTTCATTTTGCGCAGTTTTATAAATATTTCACCCAGTGGACCTTCACTGACATCATTTTTAAAAGATTTATTTGAATCAGTAGGGGTACTAGGTACTGGAGAATTGACTTTAATTTTAAGTAATGGTAGATCTATATGTTTATGGGTCATGAGTTTTATTAAAGTTAGGTACGCATATACTGTACAAATGTCTGATTCATGTGTTCTTTGATAATAGCACTTTGTAAATCATGCAAATCTCTCTCTCTCTCTCTCTCTCTCTCTCTCTCTCTCTCTCTCTGTGCTAACCATTTGCTCATTTTCTCAGACATTTGCATCTGTTATTTGTGGAGAACATACTAGAAAGCTTTTGCAGATATTGTTTCTTGATTAAATCAATATAAGAAATAGAAAACTTATTTGATATCAAATGATTGTAGTTATTTGAAAGCAATCATTAAATCACAATATATACAGATCTGATGTACTGCTATTCAAACAGAAAAACTTAAGCAAAGGGTTACATGGGCATAGGTAGTGGCAATTCATGTATTAACCAAAAAATAACCTCGTGCACCTATATACTACATAAACAATGTTGCATCTGTGTAAATTGTTTTGTGGTCAAGGTTTCGTTGTTTCTTGTTTGATGCGAATGCCCTTTACTTGTACAAGTTTGTAATAACATCAATCCGACTTTTTCCTTCAGATGACAAGAAGTAAAGTAGGAGAGGAGAGGGATGCCCAGACAGAGCAAGAGGTAACCGTTTGTGATGTAGGAAATTATAGAAATAACGATAATAAGTTTTTTTCCCCACAAATGCTAGATACCTTAAGATTATTTTGTCATATAATTTAGGTCAAGCAAGCAGTTCATTTACTATGTATGTCAAATGCACTTGTCATAATGTAGTCTAACATATATGATTTTCATTAAAAAAACAATTCCAGATATTATGGAAATATGATTTTAAAATTGTTAATGAAAAGTATATTTTAACGCTTGCATCCTCTTCGTGATTTGTACCTCTGAGTATCTGACATTGTTGTGATTATATTGTATATATCGGTATGTTGTTATTTACCAACAGCATGAGATAACCAATGCCTTGTTTTCCCGAGTCAAGTTCTTCAGACTTTTTCTGACGGCTCTTCTGTCCTTCAGTAAAGAAAAGGTGAGGATGAGAAAATAATTTATTGAATGCAGGTTTTCTACTAAAAATTTTTTGAAACTGTTTTTAATGTAATTCAGAAGTTGTGTGGTATTATATTACCATGAACCAAAATCTGTTAGAATTGGCAGAAATATAGTTTTATAAAGTTTTAAATGCAAAACCGAACGTGACTATGGGCTATATATTCATATTATAGATAAAAAAACCCCTTTTATCTGGTGCATTATGTATAATTTGAGTTATCTATTTGTATTGCAGTGTGAAGGTATACCTCAGGCCCAAAAGCTGATTTGCCAGCTTCTAGAGCTACTGCCCATTATTAGGGATACCATCTGTATGGGCATTCAGCCTGATAACAAGGAAGTGGGTAAGAATGGTAGGTACATGTAGGATGACAAAATGGTTCAGAATTGTCTACGGATGTACCAGGTATTACAGAGATATGGGAGAAGTAAAAAATTTGATACTAAGGTAGCTACTTGTTTTTTGCAGATTATCCAACGATCATGGGATTTGAACCACTTGTCAATCAAAGATTGTTACCTCCAACATTTCCACGATACACCGTGATTCGTAGTCGAGAGGAAGCCTTGGGTCACATCGAAGGTCTGCTATATCGGCTGCAGATTGTGACCACAGTCCCAGAACTCACAACTTTCCACATTATTATGGTACAGAGCTGATTTTAACAGTAGATATTCATTAATTTTAGATTCATGATAATAGCTCAGTTTAATTGCAAAGGAACTATTATGTATTACTAAAGAATCTTGGAATTATGTCAAAAGTCTTTGTTCAATTTTTTTTAATATTTACATTTCTAGGAAGCTTTCCAAGAATTTAGTAAATCCTCCCCCTGTGTTTTATCCAGGTCCATATTACAGGTCAGTTTCTTCTTCATTCATTCCTGAATCAATTCACAAATTATCAAGACCATGTTTTTGACAGTAGATGCTATCAGTGATTTCAGTACTTTGATTTTTTTCTGTATTTAGTTGACACTACTTCCTGTCAATAAGCGAGTGTTTGGAGTACACACCATGGTAGATTTCCTCAAAGACACAATCAGGAACTTCATAGCACCTCCAGTTCTAAGCCAGAAGTATGTTGATAACATGTTTTGTTGGATATTGATTACCACCATTGATTCTTTGGTCTGCATGCCTTTTAACTTTACCCATTAAAATAAGAATCCCATAAACTAAGAATGGCAATCTATGCTGTACAGTGTTTACAGTTTCTTTCATTTCCTAATATATGTTAACCTAATATGTTAACCATGTTATTAATGATCTGGTATAGGCATGTCATATCAATTAATATGAGAAGCAGTGGTTGTATAGGTACATGTAATTTTTTTTTATATAAAAGTTTTACATACTCATAATTACAAGATGAGTGTAAATAAATGTGATAGGTTATTTGATATTTTAGAATACATTTGAACAATTTTTTTTAAAACTTTGAGTCATCATTTGTCCTTTTAATTCACAAATTCGGGCAAATGCTTGATATTAATTTCTGTGTTTAAAATTAGGTTGCATGGAAAAAACTGTACTTTAGAGTTAAAGGTTAAATAAATATGAAATGTTGAAATTGTACTTTGATTCCAATGATGTAATCATTCAATTTTGATGGATTTCAAGCTAGGTGAAGGTTTATTTTGAAAATTAAATTTTCGATCATATTTTAAAATGTCAGCATTATTAATCCAACACATTTTGAATAAAGGTGATTATTTCAGTTGATGGATTTTCTTCCTTTTAAAAGTTCAATAACCAAAGATGTTTTTTAAAAATTTTGGTTTTTTGAAAACAGGTCGGCCCTTTACAATAACTCCCAGGCCAAGCAGTATGTGGATGCCTGGTTTGTTCAGGTGGTGCGCCCATTTACTGCCCTGGTCCAGATAACTGGGCATAACCGGGCACGACAGAGGGACAAGTGGGCACACATTCTAGAAGACCTGTCTGCTTTACAGGAAGAGGTGTGTTTCTTGGAATTTGAAAATTATTCTTGCGATTAAACATGAATATATGTATTTTAGTTGTATATGTACTATTTTTGCCCTAGTCATTGATTTTTTCATGCCAAGGTCACATGTTTTTTATGATTGATGTGATTTTTTTAGAAAAGTAAATGCTCTTTAAAATCTTAGCCTTAGGCTGGTGTTTTTTGTTTTTCTTGGTATTGTACAGATAGATTTACTTATTTATGAAATTCTGTGAGAAATATCTGGATACAATTAGACTTTTGATTTGCTTGTAACACATTTTTGTTGAACATTTTGAATTTTAGAAAAAAGCAAACTAATTGACACAAAAAAAGATACAGAAGGAAACTGATATGTGTGTGCATTTACCGGTACTTGTGTACTAGTATGTAAATAAAAGTTGCAGTACATGTACTTCTTCTTTTGGTAATGTGGTTAGTATAACCCCTAGCTGCAAAAGCAGAAGAGAATTTCATGTCAACTTCCCAGTACTTACACAAATAAAATCTCAATAAATATTTAAGTTCTCTCCCCTTAAACACATTTTTGTTATAATTCAGTCTCTGATCTTGAAAGTTGATCGGTCAGCAACTTTTATTTCAATTACCTCACAATACAGGGATACCTATTTTACATTTCATTTTCTTATTAACAGGCCGACAAGGTAGATGCTTGCCTGCATCAGATGCTGACAAAGATGGAGCCCAACCGCCAGCACATTGCCTGTTTGGGAAACTGGGTCCTGTACCACACTCTTCAGGCCATGATCAGCTACCTGCTGGCGGGGTTTGAACTGGAGCTGTATGCCACTTATGAGTACCACTATGTCTATTGGTGAGTGTCTAGGATACAATGGTGTATTAGTTTGGATAAATGATCAAATATAGAAAATGATGTACATTTATTCCGCGAGTAATTAATTCCGCTATCCCGCTGTTTTGTATCAAATCGCAAGAATATAAATCGCGAACGCGGAACATTTATCCTTATTTCTTGTAGTGCTCAACTCTCAGAAAATAATGGCGAGGTTTTAAAATCCGCGAGATGTGCTTCTCGCGATTTTATATGGATACAAATTCCTCGCGTTTGATTAGGAATTTACAGTATTCATTTTAAATGTGGCTGTTCTTTATTTTGTAGGTACTTGTATGAAATGCTATACTCCTGGCTGATTAATACACTGCACAGAGCCGACAACTTCTTGTTAGAAAATGAAACCATGGCAGGTGAGAAGTAAATGCAGACGATCGGTCATAACCGTGCACTTATGAAACAGATTACTGCAAATAGATTGATTGCACATATTGCTCATCATGCACTCAGCCCATTAAAAAAACCCATGTAGCCTTCAAACTGCACACATATCAGTTTGGTGATATATTTTAGATATCAGTATGTAAATAAGATTGATGTGCACGATATATATTCTGGGTAATTTGGGTCAAAATTGATTCTTGCAGAAGATGAAGGAGAGTACCGGTAAATCAGAGAAATGGCTAAATTAAGAGGTAGTTTTCTAGAAAGAAAAAAATGATATTCTTCCTCTGAAGTTGAAAATTGACAAATTGGGTTCATAGATCACAAAGAAGAAATAAAGTGAAATGCACCTTTAAGTTATTAGGATATACTTGTCAAGTGTAATCTGTTTTTAGATATATTGATATTGATCAACTGTGAGTCATGTTGTATTTTGTCACTGTTTGAATATGAAACTGTGGTATATTTATCAGACTCATTTTTACTAGAGGTTTTTGCTGAATTTACAGTCCTTCACTTACAACATTTTAAGTGAAAAATAAGGAACATATACCTTTTATATGTTTCATGAACAAGTTCTTAAAATCTACTTATGCCACAATATATTTTAGTTCTCTAATTATCTAATAATGAAAAATATGAAATGAAGACGTGTAAATCCCTTGTTATAAAATACTGGCCCAGTCAGACTGTTCATCATGCAAATGTTTAATAACTATATTCTAAATACAAGATTAGATTTTTCTTCATGCTTGCTTTTCTGGTTTGGTATCATAGATAGCCAACAGAAAGGAAGAAGTAACAAAAAGAACAAGAAGAAGAAAAGAATCAAAACCTTGAACAAAGAGATAACCCTCGCTCAGGCCGGGCAGCAGATGTTTGGGGGCTACTACAAGGTACCGTGAAGTCAAAAAACCTCAAAGGATAAAAAGTACTAGTAAACAGTTGCTATAATGAATTTTGAAAACTCTTTTATGTAACACTGTCAAAACTGACTGTTAGAAGTAGAAATCAATGTGTCTTCATGAAGTTTTAAGGACTCTAATGTTGGAGATCTGATACAGTTTTTATATTTTATCTTTTCAGACTTTGTTATGAATTACACCTTGCTATAGAGAATAATCCATCTATTGGTGTTTGTTCTAAACAATGATAAATACATATATGTCAATACACTACGTCAGACTAAGTCTCATTCTAGATAACGTCAGGGAGTATGATGTTCCCATTTGTTTCAATTAACTGTGTAGGTTGGATTCTTGCATACAGTAGGGAAACAAACTGTTACAAAATTTAGCAATACATTATAAGTAAATATCAAAATTTGAAGGATGACTCATTTTAAAATAAATACTGTAAAGGTTCAAGTATTTGTGTGGGTGAAATTTTTGGAAAAAAATTGAACAGGACTGTCATGCAGATTGTTTCAAAGAATGACATATCTTGTGAATTTTCTATATGGCAAATATTATCTCACATGCTTTGTAACATGAAAGTTGATCAATTTTACCTCTTAGAATACATTTTTGTCCATGATTACTGTAAAATTCTTATTGCATGGGAGAACTAAATTCTGCTTTTCTGCTAATTTGTATCAAATTGTGAGACTTATATAAAATCACAAGCACCAAACATTTGTAATAATTTTATATAGTTCACCACTACTAGAAAAAATAAAATTGAGATTTTAAAATCAGTAAGTGATGCTTGTCATGATTTTGGGCCGATATTAATTTCACACGTATAATTTGAATCTACAGTGTCAATTACGTTTTTGATGTTGTAGGCAGTAATGGGGTTCCGGTTGGACGGTAAGATGCAGATGCCTGAGTTTCAGTTTGATTGTGAGGAGGTTCGATACTCGCACAGGTTCCAGCCATTCACCAATGTGTCAACCCCTCCCTATATACCCTATGTTCAATACAAGGTCAGTATGAAAACAGTTTCAAATGGAAATTTTTTATGGATGATTTGTAGTACTTTTCTTCAAAGAAAAAAATTGATGTAGAATTTGAATTAGTGTATTGGGTTTTTTTGGCTCAAGAGTTGGTGGTTAAAATCAGTTTTGAAAAGTTGACACTTTTTATTGTGCTGGAATGATACATTATTTTTGAAAAAATTAACCAAGCAAAAGATGTTGAATGAAAAATAAAGCATTTATATTCATCCTTCACTGAAAAGAGTACTCAGTATATAGTATAATTAACTAAGTTTTAAAACTAATTAATCTTTCTTTGTCTTTTTTTTTTAAAAGGAGATGTCTGATTTGAATCGCTATGAACCAGATGCGACTGCTGTAAGCCTGTATGGAGCTGCCTGCAAATGTTTTCACCAGGCTAAATCTTTACTGGAAAGCTTCCATAACCCCTCAGAAGAGGTAATAAGTTATCATCATTTTACTGGTGTGAATAGGTGGCCTCAAATAAAGCAAATTATATTGGATATAGTAATAACAATATGTGCTCAATTTTAATAGGTTCAAGCTATGATCAAGGTGGCCAAAGTGAATTTTGTGGTAATGAAAATTTTAATGGGAGGACACAAAAAAGATTCACAAGTAAGTTGTTTAGTTTGGCTGTATAATTGATCCAAGGTCTTTTAAGTACAGAAAAGTTATGTAGAAATACATGTTTAGATATACCAAAAATTGCATAATGGTAGGAATACCTGATGTACCAAAATGGAACAAACTAATTAATTTAAGGTCATGTGTGGAGAATCCCATTGTACATTTTTAACTAAATGCATAATCACCTTTTATGAATATTCATTTGATCTTTTACCTTGGTCAGCCTCATTTAGACAATAAAAATCATTAGGGTGGTGTATTTAAAAGAAAAGAATTATAAATGCCCTTAAAAAGTATCTAAGATACACGTACAAATTGTTACAGGAACCGCCAGTCTTTGATTTCACATCACACCCTGTTTATCCAACCATTAAAATGGTGTAGCTGAAATTGGGTACACCCTGGTCACATGACAGGAAGTCATCTAATGCCAAAGCAGGAAAAGAGTTATAGGAAACTTGTTTAGCTCTAGCTATTGGAAGTCTGTGAATTGTATGTTGAGTTTGTGATGAGTGATAACATGTGAGGCAATAAATAGTTTTACTGACAAATCTGTCTCCGTTGTTTTGGCATTTATGATTTTCTTATGGTGTAAAAACCAATAAAATGGCTGTTGAGTGGACTGTTTAGAAAAAGAAGGAATAAAAGTACATGAATATACATGTATATAAATGAAAATGAATGATAGCAGCATGGACATGTGGAAATATTAAATAAAACTTTAAATCTATGAAATAAAAGTAATATTTTGAGTGGTACTGATGGCAAGGCTCATCTTAAACAGTTATATAAACAGTTATGCCCTTGATCTAAATTTATGACAAAGGATGGATAATTTTGATGATGACAAATTACTGATATAGCAGAACTAGAAGTCATTTCCTTGTAATTTTTATTGAAAGGGTTTGATCATGTTGACTAGAAAATAAAGTGTGACTTTGGAAAATTACTCTGATTTTTTTTTTATGTCTTTATTCATGGTTTTTTAAATTTTGATCTGTATGAAGTTCTATTTTGAGATTCAGAATCAATAACAACAGTGATTTATATCTTTGCTTGAACATATTTTAGTATGCCTAATGATGCAGCATATTTTAACCCACTTTTACCTGTTCCTTTAGAATGATTTGTTTCAAATGCAGGTAAAGTTTGCAGAACAGACATCGAATGTCAAAATCTGTACAACTCTATATTATATAAACTTCCATAAAATTCACATACATGAACACAAAATGATATAATTGAATTTACTTCTTATGTACTTTAATTTTCATACCATTTATTTGTATCCAACAAGTAAGCTCACTTCAAAACGAAACTCATCGAACTTCTAAAGATTATTATGAATGGCTGGGTTTGCTTGCTTTCCAGAATATGTCTTTTGAAATCCATGGTATTTGCATACACATTTTGTTATATTATATTTCTTGTAGCAGACAAAACTGAAATTATGATGCTCTCAGCTGGTAATATTTCATGTATGCAAATCTTAACGACATCTAAATGCTGTTTAATTTCGATGATGATTCAGACAGAGCTGTTCTTTGATATTATTAAAAATACGATACATATCGACACGATCTTTCCCTTCAACGTGTGTGTGTGTGTGTATATACTTACATAAACGGAATCCATACATAGAAAAAATGTCAAGTAACCGTTGTTTTTTTTTTTTTTTTTACTTTTGGGTCATTAAGACTAACCCAGATATTTCATCATAAGTATACCATTTAAATCAACGAAGACATTGTTATTACCTTTGTTTATTAAGATATACGTAAATTCATATCAGTATGTTAACAGATGGTGCCTATATTTATTTTTGGACATTTCGTGTGTTTAGAAATGTAGGACACATTTCTCTGTTTTACATTACGAAAGACAGATTGTATAGCCAGCACGAAGTTTCGTAACTATAATTTATGTATAAAACAACAGGTTTGGCCTTGAATTTGCATTTTTACATTTGGTTATAATTATGACATGTAAATTCTTTTGTTTCCGAATGCTCATAAGGCATAAAATAACACAAATAAAACATAAGTATACGAACGATATTTATACATTTTTCAACAAAGTGATATTTATTTTCATAATATTATGACAGTCAGGTTGCATTAAAAATACATCATTGCCTTGAATTATTTTATAACACAAGGTGTGTATTTCATTACTGACATGCAAATATGGAAAGCATTGTTTAAAATGACAAACAGTGCAATATTCCATGACAATGAAGTTTTGCTTAACCAAAATATCCGATTGACAATGTGTTTGTTCGAGAATAAATGAATAAACAAGGAAAAAACCCCAGGGGACTTCAGTTTAAATTGTTATTTAAATTTCGAAAAAAGACAAAAAAAAAAGATAGATCTTTCCAAAAAGAGTTCCCTGTTGGTCTAACATCTTCATCTTCTACAATCCTCAATCGCTTCTTCATGAAAGTCAAGCTTTTATACTTCTTTACTTATATATTTTCTAGCATTCTTACCGTAAAACATTTGAGTGTAAATTTTGTATGCTTTCTATTACTTCTCGAAAAGTGTTGAGTAAAGCGACCAATCTGCTACCGTGAGATGATACACATGTTATTAAATTTCACTGAAAGATTTCAAATCTATTTCAAAATAAGTTAATCCATCGTTTAATTTTCTATCTTATCCTATCTTTGCGGTCATTAAGACTAACTGTAAATTTTTTTTTATAATGCCATTGAAACCAAAGAAATTTTGAAGTACGTGTATATCTATGCATGCTGTTAAAGAAAAAAATGCTTGTCATAGACTGATATTACGTTCTTCAGTGAAATTATCAAATATTCAAGAAAGGTAGAAAACCGGCAAAGGGACCCCCTCCCTGCCCCAAGCAGGGGGAGCGCTACCTAACACAATATAGTAATGGCATTTATGCACCACATGCCATTATCCATCACAAAAATTCTTTATAGATGTCCACACGTGATTGAAAATATATGTATACAGTTTTACATATGAGATTTTTAACAGATTGGGTCAATTTATTTTTGGACATTTCGTATGTGTTTGAGGTGTGTGAATTGCTTTGCTTTCACGATGCAATCCATTTCGATGCAGTTCATCACCTAGTGATTTTTAAAAAAAAAAATCTTACGAAGTTTCATAAGTATTCAAATACCGGGCGTGGCTTTAAATTGGTACTTTCTAAAGTTGTCACTGTGACTTAACAACGAACCTTATGCATGTGCACAAAATAAAGAAAGTATGAATCAACAAAAAAAAAAAAAAAAAACATTCAACTTCAGTATATCGTAGTTTGTATTAATAAAATATTACGGCAAACACTTAATAAAACTTAATAAAACTTCATAATTTCTTTTTGTTACTTAATACAAAAAAAGATGTATCTTTATTTCTTTTCTGACAGTGCATGCTAATATGGAGTTCAGCAAGTTTATGGAAAGTGATGAATCACAACAACAACAAAAAGTAACTTTTCAGTGTATCTAGTATCAGTTTGACTACTGATTTAAAAAAAAAACATTCAAAACATGGCAATTCAGTGAAAATTGTTTTTCTTTTCAAGTTTCATATACAGAAATATACATCTTTCCTAAAGTAAATTCTTTCAATCTATAATAGACTATAATATTTCTACCATCCTCAGTCTCTCCCTGTTTTGAAATATAAAAAAAAATGATTCAAATGTTATAGTTCTTGCAAAATTACAGTGTTTTATTCATATTTTCGAAGTTTACTTTAATTGTTGGTAAATGATGCAAACGGCATTTTACTGCGACCTTAGTTGTGTTAATAAAATTTAAAAAAAATAAATTAATTTCAATAATATTTACTAAATTTTGTTTCATAATTTCGTTAAGGAAAACTCAAATACTAACACGAATAATAATGGAAAGATTTAATGCCAAAAGAAGTTAATTTATTCTTTAAACCTCCTTCTTTTTCTCTCTTAGGGAACATTGACACCAACTTTTAAATCGCTTATAAAAGAGCCAATATATTTTCATCCAAGTCCATTTACATGCTTGCTTTTAAAACAAAATTTATCTTTCACGTGTTTATTAAACATTCGTGAAAGATATAAATCTTAGGGCATGGCAATGACACATCGTAAGAAAGAAGAATACAATAATTAACAAAATATTACATGTAAATGCTTTACATGTACATGTTCATACCACTTTTATTTACTGATAAAAAGAATGCCCACATATTCTCGAGGGCAAGAATCTTTAATGTATAACAGATGGTGTCTATTTATTTTCGGACATTTCATGTGTATTTGAAATAAGCAAAGGGAAATACTTTCACGATGCGATCAATTTAACCGGTTTTTTTTTTGTTTTTTTTTTGTTGTTTTTTTTTTTTTGCTTTTTTTTAATATAAAAAAAGCCGATTTTAACAAAATCTCACGAAGTTTCATCAGTATAAAACATTAGGCTTGGCTTTAAATTTGAAGTTATCATTTTGACTTCCAAATATACCCCATATGCCTATTTATGTTTACAATATGATAAGATTCTACAAGATTTATACATTTATCCATAATAGCCCAAGAATTAATTAATCTGGATGCATAACAAATATGTATCAGTATGTAAGAGCGGAATGTTATAAATCAATTACCTTTCCCTGTTTTTGAAGAGTTGCCCCCTATGCATTTGATATGTAAAAATAAATTTATAAAACATCTGTTCGGTGTAAAATTGGTTTTCAATGATTTTTCATTTTTAATGATTAAATACATTTATCCACCAGAGTATTTATTGATATTCTTGTAGTATTAAGTTTTTTTTATTGTAAAAAATGTGATTGTCCCCATGAACCTTAATGCAATTTTTTAAATTAATTACTGCTTATTACAGTAATAACATTTTTGAGAAATTCTCTTGGTAAATCTTTTTCTACTCTAAACTGCCTCAAATTCATATCAAAGTATTTAATACATGATAAATATTCAAAGTATGAAAATTAGGTCCTATTATGGATCGGATACCTAAAATGAAAATGATTATGAAATGAAAACTACACTAACAGCTATAAGGTCTTTGGTATGACAAAGACTATATTTTGTTATTTCTTACAATGTACTGACATTGCTTTAATAATAAAGTGCGATTTTCAAAATGACAAATAATGATAAACCCCATTGTTGCTAAAATAATCCATGAATCTTGCTTAGTGAAAATGTCTATTCGAGAATATGCTTGTAAATAATAGCTCTTTGCTTCCTCAAAACAAAACATTTCAGCATATTAAACGTTTTCAAATTGGAGAACTATTTGTTTGTTTTTACTCATGTTGTAACCTGCATTGTTACTCATGTTGTAACCTGCATTGTTATAATATATTTCTTGCAGATACAATCAAATTTAAATAAAATAATTAAGTTTTTATTAATTGTTGTTTAAGCGTTCGTATTAGAATTCATCTAAAACATGGGAAAATTATATCATATAGTTTTTCACACAGACAGTCACAGTGTCTATTAATCTTTCATGTATAATGAACTACTAGTAAATTATCATGGTTTTACGATGTGATCAAAGTTTTCTTTGTTTTATTACGAAAGACAAATTGTTTAAACATTACGAAGTTTCACAAGTTTTATGATACCATGAAGGCGTGGCTTTGAATTTACATAGAAAGTAAGCAAAATTAATATTCTTTTGAAGGTTGAAATGCTATTTTAAATTTGTTGAAAATTGTAGACGGAAGAAAAAATGTTTGTCTTAAAAAGCGTTCAAGATACAGTAAAACACGCTTATAACGAAGTCCCAGGGACGGGCAATTTAACTTCGTTATAAGCGTAATTCGTTATAACCGTCAAGTTTACAACATGAAATAGAGACTTGGGGAAGAAATTCACTTCGCTGTAAGCGTCAATTCATTATAAGCGTGTTCGCTATAACCGTGTTTTACTGTACTGCGTACCAAGTGAACAAATTTATATTGCATGTTCACAGTGTATTTATCCTGCGTAAATGTAGAGAGGCGATATCACCGAAAAGGTTAATTCATGATGAAATGTTTGAAATTTTAATTTTTAAGTTATTTATACGCTTCGCTTTTGTAATATTTTTCGCAGAAAGATAAAACGGTGAACCAGAAATTGAATATTAAATCATTTTTAAAAAAGTGTTTGCTTATCATTTTAGGATCGAAGGCAATTTATTCCAAGTTACCACAAATAATCATAAAACACATCTTTGAATGATTGACACTTGCAACAGATAGAAAAAGTGAAGTGATTATTAAAGAAGTTGTATTTTAATGTGAATTAATAAATTTCATTTCTTTTAATTTTATACATTTTCATCGGAACGATTTAGAAAAAATAAAAATTAATTAAATCAAACTTTTAGATAAAATTATATTATAAGTTAGAAAGTAAAAAAAAACACCACAATAAAATGCACTCACAAAACATTAAAAAATACATGATCAGTTTTTAAAGAAAAGGAAAATATTTTGTTTCAAAACAAGGTTAATTTAAGTTTAAGGGATCAAACTCATCACAAGATAATGAAAGAAAAAGTGAGCAAGCTGACATAGTCTACCCTCCCACATTACTTGACAATGATACACATAATGAACGGCAGGGTATGCTTTGAAAACACGAACTTATTTGATAGAAGGGCAAAACTTCTATAAAAAACCCATCGCATCAAATTTTCATACAAATATGCACATATATCTTTTTGTCAACAACAACAAAGTTTCGTAAAATTCAATTTAGGGGCATTAGAGGATTTCTGCTCACAAATTTCAATCAATACTAGCAAGAGTTTCAATTCAAAAGAGTCAAAGTTCAAAAAACCATATGGACTTTTAACAAGGTGGACATTAAAGGGACATGGTCACGATTTTGGTCAAAAATTATTTTTTCGATTCTAATGTTTACAATGCTTCAGTAAGGCATTTTTATTAGGCAACCAAAATTTGAGTGTCATTTGATGAGTTATAAACGAGTTACAGAGCTTGCAATTCTTCGCTATGTAAACAAAGCGTTTGTTTACATTTTGAGTGTTGAATTGAAAATTCAAGTTTTAGACCAAAAATGAATGTATTAATCGTTAGGAACTGTTTATTTATGCTTAAAATGAATAAGATAAACCAGCTTGAAAAAGATTTTTTACCGGTATATTCGACCTATGTAAACCAAAAACAGGGCACGAGCCTTGTTTACATGACGAAAAATTGTGAGCCCCGTATCTTGCTTAAAACTCAACGACTGGCACCAAAACTTCAATGCATTCCTAAAGCATTGAAAATAATAAAAACAGAAAAATAAAATTTGACCAAAATCGTGACCATGCCCCTTTATTACGCAATGGTAAAATAGCTTTGTAGGAAAGCAAGTGTTAATATCAATAATGGAAAAGGCTTTATCAACGTCTTAGAAATACTTGGCGTAAAGTTCCTTCCGCATACAACCAGCGGTGATATTTCATGCAATCAATACTGTCTGTGGTTTGAAATCAAAGAGCAGACGTTTCGTCAACAATATGTCTCCAGTCTGTACCACATCCTCTTGTCTTATCATAAATAATAATTCATTTTTTGTTGACAATCGCCGGCACAGGTAGTAAGACGATCGTTAAACTTTGACATGGAATTTGACAAAATTAATCGATAACTTAAGGAGCGCTTGTTTTCCATTGAAATACTTTGATATGAGCCTTTAACGTCATTTTTTTCTTCTGAAAGCACATATCTAGTATTTTAAAGTAAAAAGCAATCTTTCTTTAGTTATTGATCAATGGTTATAACAAATAACAAATCAAACTTCAATGATCGTTTCGCTTCCTGTACCGGCGATTGTCAATTAAAATATGAAATATTTTTTATGAGAAAAAAGCGGATGAACATGTTTGCAACGGTACTTATCAAGATTCAATCAATTATTCGAGAAATTAATAAAAGTATAGCATCACTTTTTTTCTCCACATAACGTAAATTAATATTGCTGCTAAGACTGAAAAAAACCATCGGTATTATTTGCTCATTTGCATATGTTAATTCAATAACAAAAAGCATATGCAGCGTATATTAATAACAATATGATAATTGATTCATTTACGCGTAAATTTATTCAAATGCAATTCTATATTAAAACGCTAATATTTACATGCATCTTATATGTAAATATCAGTTATGATAAATAAAGATATTAATCAGGAAATAATTCACTACATTTTTTATATGGTGTATAATATTTTTTTTCAAAAATATGTTATTATTATATAGAAATAGTGAAATTTATGTCTGCAAATGTAGCTTATGTTTGAACAAACATTTCGTGGATTTATTTGTTGTATAGTTGTATACTAGTGAATCGTATCTGAACAAAAGAGTCATCTGTATTTATAAAGGAATACATGCTTGCAGTATTTTCACCGCCTGTCTGATGATTATGTCGACTTGTCGGATCTTTATGTTATCTTGTCAGATCTTATTGTCAGAACTATGACAGCATTCAAAACATATTTATGTCACTGTAATTTTTTCCAATAGTTAACAATCAAATGATTATTATTATTATTTTTTTTTTTTTTTACAATTTTCACACTTTTTACTTGTAAAAATAATCAGCTATTTAAGGTAACTCCGTACCTATAAAATCATGCGTTGAAAGTTAAAAACTTAACTTTTTTTTAACTTATTGGACTTGAATTTCATAAAAAAATAAATAAAATATATATGTTTCCGTACTATTTAAGATGTAAGGTAATAAAAACCAAAGGCTGAAATTATCATCTGAAAATCACACTTTTTTTTGTTTAAAAATTGAATATAAGTGGATGGATACTTGTTTGTCTATTTAAATTTTATTGCTTACTATGCCAGACAACTAAAATTAATTTTAAAAAAAAGAAAAAATTGTTTACATTAGAAAAATTATAGCATTTAGATATATCACTTAGAGAAAAGTAGAAAAGAGTTATTTCCCTTTGTCATTATTGAATTATGTCAAATATAACGATGAAAAACGCTTATTAAATATATCCAAGTAAACAATGATTTGAGTTTTTGATGTGCACCTATAATAACATAGTAATTACAAATCTACTTGCAAGAATTTTAATGAATTCATGGTTTATGTAAAATGTATGACGTCACAGGAGGGTGGATTTACTTTTAAGATAGTTTGTCGAAATTTAAAAACATGTTCTATGATAGTATCGTAGACAGGAAAAACATACCCATACATAGTCAATGTTTGCGAAATTCTTCAATGTTTTCCCTCTGTTTTACGATATTATGACCCTTTTTAATCATTCATAAACTTTGTGTGATTATTACTATACAAGTACTTTTATGCATATTCATCAAACGTACACCATTTATGAGCCATTATTTTATATCAGTCAGCTGATATTACATAATTAAGTGTAGACATTTTAAGAATATTGAAGAAACAATGAACTAAATTGCAGAAAGCGGTTTAAATATAGAATGCTTTTATGAGATTTGCTAAAATGACTATAATATATCCCATCTCAATAATTCATAAACTATACTAGTGGAAACACTCTGCATTAAAAAATTTAGTATAATTTTTTTATATCTATTGTTTGTATTTATAAAATTTAAACAATCGATAATGGTAATGTTTTTGACAATATCGGATGGTAACCGTCCGGGTGCACGGACTTTTTCATGGTTAGTGAGCGCCTGTTTGTACGCACGAGTTTTACGGGCCAATACTGATTGGAATAAGAACTGTTAAGGATTTGTTTAAACTTTTTTTGTTAAGGAAATCACTTTAGTTTCAACAAAAATTACCCTATGTCACGACTCAACGAAAACCAACGTAATCGTGCTGTTGGGATGCTGCAAGCTGGAATGGCACAAAATACTGTAGCAAGACACTTTGGAGAACATCGGAACACCATCCAGTCATTATGGAGACGTTTTCAACTATCTGGCAACACTCAGGATCGACCGCGCTCTGGGCGACCTCGTGTGACGTCACGTCAACAGGACAACCACATTAGACTTGTGCATTTGAGAAATCGTTTCCAGACAGCAAGTTTGACTGCCCGTAGCATTCCAGGGCTTCGACCAATTAGTCCAAGAACTGTGCGTAACCGTCTGCGCGAGCAAAACATCAGACCAAGACGTCCAGCGGTGCGCCCAGTACTGCTTCAACTGATGAATCCAGATTTCATTTAGATAGCAGTGACGGCCGTTGTAGGGTTTATCGTCGCGTTGGGGAGCGTTACCAGGACGCTTGTGTTGTGCAACGTCGACAATTTGGTGGAGGTAGCGTTATGGTGTGTGGTGGAATATCAGCACGTGGAAGGACCCCTCTACAAATTGTCAATGGAAATCTCACCGGCGTACGCTATCGAGATGAAATTATTCAGTGTCATGTGATACCCTTCATACAGAGACATTAAAATCACATCACTCTGCAGCAAGACAACGCAAGGCCACACGTTGCATGTGTAGTCAGGGACTTGTTTGTTCAAGAGAATGTCGATGTCTTGCCTTGGCCAGCTGTTTCCCCCGATTTGTCGCCGATCGAGCACGTCTGAGATGAAATGGAAAGACGTTTATGCCGTTTACCAAATCAGCCAGTGGCATTGGCTGATAAAGGCAAGGCTTTAACCAACATCTGGAACAACATCCCTCAAGCATTTCTGAACACTTTAGTGGCATCAATGAGGCTGTCGCTGTCAAGCATGCGTGAACGCAAATGGTGGTCACACTCGTTATTAATTTTGTTAATTCAATTTCAAATAACTGACTTTCGAGTGTGCTGAAATTGACGTTATTCGACGTTGACATTAATGTGTTATGAGATGTTGTTACGAATTCATGTGTTAACAGTATTACAAAAAATAAAATTTGTCATTGTAATTTTTGAATGTTTTTCATATTTAATAATGCACAGTTTCTTTTTTCCGCTAGTATATTTGTTCTATACACATATAATTAATAAATGATAAATATCTTACAATAAGTGTTTGTTTATTAAAAACAATCTTTTACGCAATTTTTCCATGTTTCCATGGCAGCCACTTTATAATACATCGTTAATATATCGTATGAAATTTAAAACAACGAAGAAAAATGGACTTCATAATAACAACAAGAATGATGTTAATTTATAAAATTTGCCAATATCATTCCTACGTATTGTCATGTTGTGAAGCCATTCAATCATTTTCACGCTGTTTTTGTTTATTACCATTTGATCTGATTAAATATTTAACAAAAGGCGTAATTTATAGCTCATGTAATGAATTCGTGTATATATTTATCTTTTTTTTAATCGCTTGATAAATGAACTGGAATCGCAAATGAAAATATTTTTGTAAACTTTATAAATATTTGAAAATACATGTGCATCGACACGCGCATTTTATGCATAAATACTAGTACTGAAATATGATATTGGAATTCCTTAATTCGAGATACAAAAATGTTACAGACGTCATACAATCTTGCATAAAAGATAAAAAAGCCACTTTTTAGGTAAATTAAGAAAAAGGGTTGATAATGATCAAACAAACATTATTGATTTTAACCTCATTTATAATTGACTTCCATTTATAAGTCATTTATAAGTAAATTAAATATAGAGATTCAAAACACATGTATTTGTTAATTATAGGACGTGGTGGGTTCTTAAAATGCACTAATATGTGAAATCAAATATGATAATATAATTTTAGTGAAAAAATTAATCTGTCTCAGTTTTGGATACAAATTCCAGTAACATTTTTTAAGATGATATAGGATGGATCAGTAAATGTTATTCAGCCTTTCTTCGTTCCGCTTCCAAAGAAGTTTGGCAAGTATTGACATTTGCTTTAATAAAATCATAAATCAATTTCCCTGTACTAAAGTGACAACAGAACATTTAACATACCAAGGACATATACTAATATATGTCAATTTATAGGAAACAAAAAACAAATTAGAGGTAATATAAATATAGTTTTGATTACATTATTACAGAAATAAAGTTAACATATTCTTGAAGTTATAAAATGCTTGATTATGTGTTAGAGATTTTGTTTTGATAGAAGATATAAACTATTTTTTTTTTTACTAATGATTGATGAAATAAACAATGTAATTTTCTTTTTTTATTCTAATTGCTATGATTTTGTTTTAGAGTATGATGATCTTAGGAATAAATAACTTTCTTTTTGTAGGCAATCAAAACGATATCACTAAGACATGAAATCTTTTGTGATGAAATTGTTAGGAAAACCTTTTATTCAACAAAACTTGTCTCTGCATCCATTATCTATAAAGATGCATTTTCATTTAAAAGTATAAAATCAGGCGTTTTTACATATTGACAAGGCAATGTATAACCAGGGACTTTCAAGCTAAGGATTTTCTGGAAATTGTAAGCTTTATTTCCAGTTATGTAAATCATTATTGACTGACGTTATTTGTGAAAAAATCGCATTCCAAAGAGCAGGAAGTGGTTTAATACCTATAGAAGCTGAACAGGGATTGGTTCCTGGTTTTATACCCAGGAACCAAAAATGTCTCTATAGGTATCAAACAAAATTTTTTTTGAAACAGACCAAAAAATAAATCAAAATAAGATTTCATTGGCATTTTTTTTAAATTCTTCAAAACATTTTTCATTTAATATAATCATACATGTATACTTTAGACCATGAAACAATAAATCTCTAAATCAATAAATCGTGATAAAAGGGGTTCAAAAAAGAAAAAGTAAACAGAGCGATTAGAAATATTGAAGATATCCTCAAAGCCAAAGCTCCGTTTTATTGCTTCTAGAGCATTAATGATTTCATCACCACAGGCACATGCCGTTTTACATATTTGTCCTGATGAAAAATTATACTTACTACATTGTACTTAGGTATGGATTTTTTTTAATAGAGAAAAAAAAATTAGTAACGTCAGGTGCCTCCGATTATCAGAGTTCTCAATTATACACACACACACACACACAACCCGGAAAAGCGGGAATTGTGAATACAGCATGGTCGTCAACACAACAAAGAGGAACAGAATATATACTAGGGTTATTCTCGGGTTGTTTTTATAAATACAATTTCACATAATTTTTTAAAGAATTTTTAATCGCCTTCACACAATCCCAGAAGTTTGTGTTATGAAATAAATCTTTAATTTGCTTACAAACCCTTTTTTAAGGGTTAACAGGGCGTTACATTATAAAATAAAGCGGGCACACATCAAGGCAAAAACAAGGTTATATTTAAATACTCATGATGGAACAGGTCATGTAAAGACTATTCATTATGGTTCTATTTAGTTAAAGAGATAAAAAAAATTGACATATAAAATAAAAGAAATCTGTGGATAAAATCGTCACGTTTCTCATCTATTTCGTTCAGGCGATGAGAATTTCCTTCCTGGTTTGAATAGCTGACTGACACATAACCACACATCCATTACCATAAACGTATAACAAGTGGTTATATACATGCCCACAAACACCCCCACTAAAGAAATAAAGACATTATTTTTGTTTCGTCGCTCGGGATTATTGCAATGTTTTCCCAGTCTTGTCCTTTATTATATAAGCACAAAGATGCTCTATGAATTTCACACAAGTATATTTTATGCAACTGACAATATGAACATTCACATAGAAAATACAGAATGGCATTAAAGTCTAGCTGAAGTATAAGCATAATAAATAATATAATACAAAAGAAATGAGCAGTCAATTTTTTTATTAGCACGGATAAAACTTTATTTTTAAAAACTAACTGTACAAGATACATAATGTTTCCCTTCAATATTTTATATTTTGACCACAACTTCCATATTATCATTATTGACAGAATGTGAAAAAATGTTCCCATAACTCTTTCTAAACCATCTGATTTGTTCATTGAAATAAAGGTAAATAAATGTTTGTTTTTTTGTTGTTGTTGCAATTAGCGAGTAAGAAATCTATAACCAATTGGTAGTTTCGTGTTTATAAGAAGTTCAGCAAACACATTTAAATAGACTTACAGGTTTTTAAAGAAAAATTATGAGCTTTTTTTCGAATCAGTGATATAAACGGCAAGGTTTACATTTTATTCAATTCACTTAATTACTGATTTACTGGTCCGACGTATAAATGTATTTGCCAATAAGATGCTTTATTAAATTTTTGGATGATGCTTTTCTTTTAATGTAAACGAGCTAAAATTCTTATTTAAAAAAAGATTGCTACTCACTTTGTTATAGATTATAATAATTTGTAAATATAAAAGATATATTGACGCGAGGAAAGTCTATATGTATATAAATCAATAGTTAGGAAGTGATGGTAAGAAAACCACAAAAAAATACCGTAAAACATTAATAAAAGTACAGGTAAATACAATGACAGGTAAATGATCCCTATATTCAGTTGATAAAGCAATTGTCTTTTTTGTCTCTTGTTCAACATTAACTTTATATAAATAAATAGAGACATTGATTTTGATAACTATGATCAAGTTTTACATAAAGCTAAAACAAAATCGGAATTTTAAATACAATGAAATGGAACCGGTTTTAAACTATCCTTTTATCAAACACTTGCATGAAAATTTAGGCATATTTATTTATTCTTTATATAGTGAATGTAACTGATGAAATCCTAAATAATATGTTAACTCGATGCTCTCATTTTTTGTCGGATAGTTCGGCATTTTGGTCGAAAAAATCCCCAATATTTTCGACATTTTGAGTGATATCCACTCACGGTACAATTTTTATAGAAGTTAACAATTCAGATAAGGGTTGTGCCTTTTACAAAATGAGGTACCAAGTGGAATGATTGATAGATGAGGAATGCTTGTACGGAGACAAGAATCAAATAAGAGGAGGTTTTATTGAAACGCACATAAAATTGATATATTACTTTTTCGAATATTCTAATGTACCTGTAATTTTTCCATCGTTACGTCACTGATGTATACATGTATATTTTTAGCAAAATAACCTATCACATACATGTAAATCACATGACTTTTTAAAAAACCTGATTTTTGACCCCCTTAACTGATTTCTACTCAATAAGAAATACTATATAAAGAGGAGGGCTTAGGCAGGTTTCACTATCGGACAAATCTTTTCTACCAAAAACTGCTCTGATTTTTTCAGTAAAAAAAGTAACAAAATGTTACAATTATTTAAATTGTTTGCTACTTTCTACTTGGTTTTACAACTTAATAGCATTGTCAACGGCGACCAGGAAAAAAGTAAGTTTTTTACTAAACATTTTCATTCTTTAATACATGATATTTGATAAAGAAAAAAATTAACATAACGTTAGAATGATAAGAAAAAATCATTTAATAAGAGAAAATTGAAAAAAAAGATTGACAAACTTTTAAAATACGTCTATGATTTATTTCTGTCATATAGCTACGACTGATTTTCTTTTATGGATGTTGCATTTTCATTCTATACTTTTTTTTTAAACAGAATGTAAAGAACTGTTTGACATCATTTTTGTCATTGACGGGTCCGATAGTATCAACAAAGTTGACTACGAAACTCTACGACTTGCCATGGAAGGAATGGTAGATCGTCTTAATATTGGGGACGGGAATGGTCGAATGGGTATTGTAGTCTACAGTAGGGACATAGCCCTCGAAGTCCCTCTATCGTCTGATAAGGATTATCTGAAAAACCAGGCCCGAAATATGCCCCACCCGAGGGACGGGACAAACACGGACCTTGGGATAGAGAAAATGAGGAAACTGTTTGAGGTGGCACGAATCGACGTCCCGTTGATTGGAATTGTTGTGACAGATGGAATTTCCAAACATCCCAAAAAGACGGCCCGACAAGCAGCTCTTGCTAAAGAATTTGGCGTCAACATGTACTCTGTAGGTGTCACATACTTAACGGACATTGAAGAACTGGAAGACATTGCATCAGAGAAATCTCAGGTGCTCACTGTTGAATCTTTTGACATGTTGGCAAGGAATCTTGAAGCCATTGTCAAGCTAGTTTGTCCGAGTGAGTATTTTTTCTTCCTTATGTAATATCTCAATATTTAGCTTATTTTTACAGTGAGACTTGTTTCATTGCTATACTGAATACCCACTAATCTAATCATGCAATAAAGCTGTAACAAAGTAACATTCCATCCTGAAAGGGGATGACAAAAACAATGACGACTAAGATAGTGTAATGATTTAAAACGTGTAAAGAAAAACACTTTATTGACATTATTGTCCTTAAGATATGTTTTTTATGTAGACATTTTCGCTTATTGTACACTATTGGTACGCTGGGTCTTCATTTTGACCAACTAGCTACTACGATGAAGCAATTAATGAATAATTTGATTTTTCTTCAGCAACAACTACCACCACCACGACAACAACCACAACAACAACAACGACGACGACAACAACACCAGCACCAACGACGACAACAACACCGACAACAACGACAACTACTCCTACAACGACAACAACTCCAACAACCACCACTACAACACCCACAACAACTCCTACAACACCGACAACAACCAAACCGGGTCCTGATCCAAGAATATGTAATTACTGCAAAATGAAAAAGGGAGTTGGATTTCTGAAGCATCCAGAAGACTGTGACAAATACGTGGAGTGTTATTTTGGAAAAAATGGTAAAACTGAAGCAGAATACAGACAGTGTCCATTTGGAATGTACTGGGATCAAGAAGAAATTAAATGTAGAGCGTCTGCGGAAGTACAGTGTCCAAAAGGTAATGAAAATACTCGTGTTTGATAGTATGCTTCGATTATGACATATTATTTCAATACATCTTCCTATACATGGGGAAACGCTGTTTCAATACGCAAAACGATATCTTCAAATATAGTACATTCAATCTTTTTTCTCTTCCCATAGATAAATGTTCCATTCCAAGCATTGTATCTTATCCATTTGGTAACATGGAGAACTGCAAAGCCCATTGGGTGTGTAGTCATGGTAAATCAGTCCCAATGTGTTGCCCAGAGGGCCAAGGATATGTTCCATTCAAAGGCTGCGTTCCTCAGTCCAACTGTAAAGATATTTGTCCTCTTGAGAAAAAAGAAGAATGTAATAAAAGAATGACGTGGGACGAACTAGACAAGTATGAGGAGTTCTTCTATGGTTATGGTTGGGTGAAAAAGTGCTGTAAACCTGGACATATTTTTGACAGTGATTCTTGCCAATGCATTCCACTTCACAATGGAAAAGGTTACGAGATGGATAACGATAAACAAAAAGGTATATTTCATATTTTGTACAGTAAGATGTGTTTTGTGTAAAGCCTTGAAATATTTATTAATTAAATTTTTCAATTTGTCAAAAACATCTTAATATCTGAAATTGTTTTCTTGTAGTTTGCAGAGCTGTTGTTCATATTCCTTTTGACAACAACTGCTTGGATAAGTCTGGAAACCAGGTGATTGTAGAAAATCACAACGTCCAGTTGCTAGGAAATGGTTTGGGTTACTTTGATGGTAACGCCAAGTTAGTTATTCCCAGATTCCCCGAGATGCAGTCGGCGTCTACCTTTGTAATTAAGATGCGTTATCTAGATGCACCGACTAAACACATGCAGGGGCTATTAAGTAACGGCGACTGTGAGAGGGAACAACCGACCATGTTTATGGTCAAAGGGCGAGCTGGTGTGAACTTCATGGCAGAGAGTGCGAAGAATAAATTTACAACTTTTCATTTACCTGCAAAGGTGAGAACTTCAGGATGTTTTATCCTATTTACAAGATAAACCATCTTTTCCATCAAAATATAACAAGGAAAAACATCGTAAATTATGTGTAAGAGTGCAATGAAAGGAACGGTTGATATACTGACGAAGATTAATTCGCGTATGAAGATTATTGTCTGTCATTGGAATGTTTTTATTTATTTTTTTACCTTTAATTCCATTGATGACATTGCAAAATATTTTAACTGCAAACTTTTAAATATCAATATGTATGATATAATTTTATTAAAGCATTTTTTTTATGTGTAGCCATCGTGTTGGAATGAAGCCTACTTTATCCACGACTTCAATACTATGGAAGGCTACATAAATGGCAAGAGCTGCAAGAGATGGACTTATGGACCAATCAAAATGGCGCAAGGGGGTCTGAATATTGGAGCTGTGAGAGGATTCCAGAACTTCCAAGGCTTCATGGATTACGTCACAATCTACTACTGTCAAGAAGAAAAACCCATGTATAAGTGAGAACAAACAACTTGAAATCCACAAGCATTCCTGTGATATTGACATTAGTCATACTTTATTTTATTCATGTTTCATGCATTTCAAACTCTGTTTGAATTATTTATATTGTTATGGAACGCATAATATATATTTGTAGCCATTGAGTGGCACCTAAAGCTTAAGTTATATGTTGCTCATTTTTTTGTCTGATATATAGTCATGTTTAAAATTAAGACGTACTAAGATTTCTTTTGACTGATCTTTAATTTGATGTGTTTAAAGTGGCTTTGGAATTAACGACCAATATATTATTGTAAATCCTAAAAATACGTATTATATGTGTTGCAGTGTTTGATTTATAAGGATCTACATTTGTTTTATTCTAACATCTGTAGTTCAATAGAAAAGCATATATTTAACATCCTTTGGTAATTATTTGCAAACGAAATGACACTAAATTTTGGGTAAGTGTATTCGTGTAATTATGTAAAAACTGAAAATGGCAATTTTGATTTTGTTATTACTAATAAAGTATTTACAATAAATTTTCTCTAAAATGTGTTTATATATGTTTTTTTTTAAGAGGATGGCAAATTATTTAATTGTTCGAAAAAATCCCCATCAAAAAGGAAATCCAAAAATTCCTTACATACATTTTACCTTTAGTCACATTGTTAATAACATCGATATTTGTAAGACTCTGTTAAGGTTCCTAATCTGTATCATGCTTGTGCATACTCGCATCTATTTTGCTTTAGGGGTAAATATTTTTGGAAAGAAGTCAAAACTGAAAGGCATAATTCATGTAAATTTTACTTTTAGAAAATACCTTTTATTTTGATGGTAATTATGTTATGTTAGTGAGCTGGCTAGGACTGTCAAAGCACAACACATGCTTGCCTGAAATTTGTCATTAATTTTGCATTAAAGAAAGACAGACAAATGGGGAGGTCATTACAGTAGTAAGATCAACAGGAATTCTGTTTTATCTTTTTAAATAACTTTCAGCAAATATCTGACCGTTTTATCGCTGAATATGGACGACCACGCTAGAAAAAAAATAAGTTAAAAACGTTAGCGTAAATGGACACCTTGGAGCATCGGGTCGTCATTAAATTTTGTGTGCACGCAAAATCATATAAAATCATATAATTTTTTGCATACTTATTTTCAATTAGTAGTCATTTAATAAGCCTACGTCATCCTACAAAATACACAGTAATTTTGCCGAAAATGACTTTGTCCGCGAACTTTTCCAACAACCCTCTTATAATGTATGTACGAATAAACAATGCATTTTTGAGGCCGAGGATCGGTTAGCGCTACTCAAGAATGTTCTTGAACTGTCTATACAAAGACGTTTAGTACGGGCTGGCTTTTTCTATTGAAATTTAAATTTGCAAAAATGTCTTCTTCACGTTGCATTCTCTCACAGAGAACAGTGAGCCCGATATGGTGACAAGCAATACGAGGGTTAATCGTAAAATACAAGGACAAAGTTATCGTCTATCATACCGGAATATTTTTCTTGAAAGTGATATTTAAAAGATAAATCTATGCACCAACACTTTTTTTATGTGTGAAGTTGCAGTCCATTTAATAAAATGGTATCCGAGTTTTCAAACAACCTGTTTTGTCATCACGGAGCACGGTTAAAAAAAACATGACGTCAAGATGACACACGCATAGTTACAGAAATAATTTTCATAGTTTTTATCGGCGTTACACGTGTTAAATCCATACTGTATGTACTTCTCGTTGCGCCATGACGTCCGGCGATGTCAACGATTTTAGTCAATTCTAAAGAGGACTATCTATCTTAAGTTTAGTAACTGATTGATGCTAAACTAAACAATACGTGTATACCCCGTCAAATTCTTGAATATAGAATATCATGACAAAGCCTAATTTTAGGTTTCGATGTTGTTTGATTTTAAAGTAAATCCACCGTCCTGTGACGTCATACATTTTACATAAACCATGAATTCATTAAAATTCTTGCAAGTAGAATTGTAATTTCTAAGTTATTATAGGTGCACATCAAAAACTCAAATCAGTGTTTACTTGGAGATATTTTATAAGCGTTTTTCATCATTATATTCGACATAATTCAAAGGGAAATAACTCTTTTCTATTTTTCTCTAAGTGATATATCTAAATGCTATAATTTTTCTTATGTAAACATTTTTTTCTTTTTTTTTTAGTTAATTTTAGTTTTCTGGCATAGTAAGCAATAAAATTTAAATATATATACAAGTATCCATCCACTTTTATTTAATTCTTAAACAAGAAAAAGTGTGATTTTCAGATGATAATTTCAGCCTTTGGTTTTTATTACCTTACATCTTAAATAGTATGGATACATATATATTTTATTTATTTTTTTATGAAATTCAAGTCCAATAAGTTAAAAAAAGATAAGTTTTTTAACTTTGAACCCATAATTTTATAGGTACGGAGTTACCTTAATCTAATTTATATTATTTAGATATTACTTTTGACATTATATAATTAATTGTTGACATAACACATTTAGACCGGGTGCAATGACCTCATTTTTGAAGGATTAGATTCTATTTATTTCCAGAAATAAAGGAATATATTATTTTTTTTGAATTTCAAGTTGTTCGAAAATATTCCTAAATTATCAACAATTTTTATGGTAATAATACGACGTTAAGTAAAATGGCTATGGAAAATGTCTTCGTATTTTTTGATTGACCCTTGTATTTCCCACAGAAATCTAAGATGTGATGCAAAAATAATAATGTTAATAATACTTCTCAAATCTTGAATGATGTATCGGGAAATTGTTTAGAGAATTAAAATGGCGTTATGTAAGAGGATATCTTATTTCAGAACACAACGCAATTTTAATTTAATAAAAAATGTAACAAAACATCAATTACAAAAAATTATCTACCGACCCCGAAATTGATATTGTTTTCCTTTATAAAAGAATATAGTAAAAACTTACGGGAATGTATCAAATAAATTACTTATTATCTTTGATACAATCCTTTTACGAGTTGTTAAAACATATATTTCGTTAATACTGTACATAGACAGTCGAATATACAATTTTCTTTATGATTTAGAAAATGAATTCATCAATAAGTATATCACTGCTTATATAGGTACTTAACTATCTATACCTGTCAATGGTCTAGGTCACAGGTCTCCAGATACCTTAGTGACATTTTTAATGTTTTTGTATACATGTACATATAGTTCTTTGAATTTTTGTCATTAACAGAAGGATAGTCGAACTTTCTACTCGTCACAACACTTGAGTTATATGTATTTTGTTGTGACCTTGACTATGGCATTATATAAATAGTGCCTGTTTGGGAGGGTAACAGTTGAAATTGACACCCCGAGAAAACCATTGTCAACCGACGCGAAGCGGAGGTTGACAATGGTTTTCGAGGGGTGTCAATTTCAACTGTTATCCTCCCAAACAGGCACTATTTATTTTGTTATACTGAATGTCTTTTTAAAAATTTTTAAGAAAATTTTACTGCTTTTATATAGGAATAACGTGAATTCTACAGCGAACCGTACGCGCATAATTTTCGCGCATGTAACATTTTATAATGTTCCCGTTGCCAAGTGCGTTGCTAACGCTGAGGGTAATAGTAAATATTATTAACTGCGTCTTAACCAATCAGATTTCAGTATTTAACATGAAAGTATAACAATATGTTTTGTGCAACGTTAATGCGTTGCAATCTTCAATTAATGACCTATTTATTCATGAAC